>NC_082656.1:9542500-9822500 GCF_028023285.1 Balaenoptera ricei | reverse complement strand
CACCTTAGACTTTGAAGGCAATTCTGTCTCCGAAGGTCGGACAACACCCAGTGATGTGGAAAGAGATGGAGCGTCGCTTAATGAATCAGAGGCCGCTGGAGTCAGAGAAAGGAGGGATTCTGGAGTAGGGGCCTCTCTGACCAGGCCAAACAGGTTGGTGGCATGACTTTGTGAAATGATGTTTAATCCATTTCATAATAATTATGGTCTGTGTGTTTAACAAACATTTATAGAGTACCTTCTAAATATTTAACACTCTCCTAAGTGATGTATGCGGTTGGGAATTATTTGAACAGTAGTATGTCTTTTGTGCAGATATTGTGGTGATTGAATCCATGTTAACTCACATTCATTTCTCCTAGTGTTTACCCTTTAATTCAATCTTGGTTTTATGCAAAAAAAAAGTTTTTGAGCTTCTTATGTGCAAAGCACTGATGAGCAGGTCCATTGCCTGTGCACAGGCTCTTCCCATGACCTTGCAAAGCATCTCTACCCCAAATTTTAAACTTTTAAAAAACTCCATGAGAAATTTCTGAGATCTAAGGTGTATACACACTTCATAAGTTTATTTTGGCTTGAAAATGCCGATTACTAAGTACATAAAAGCTGTTTTACAACGGCCATTTCAGAAGCTCCTTAGACAATGTCCCTGGAAGGGCCTTAGCAGTAGAAACAGCCTACCTACTGTATGTGCTGCTGGGTTTCTCACTGAGGCAGTGATGGCTCTCGGGGCTCATTGACTGACGTGTCATCACTTCAGGAGTGCTTCGTCAGTGCTGCTCACCAGTCAGAGTGCGGAGACAAGACAGCAGTGTGACAGTACTCTACAGCTCCCAAACGTTTGCGATCTCTGGCTCTCTGTCACTGTCTGTCTGTCTGTCTGAATGTCTCTCTCTCTCTCTCTCTTACGTACACACACAGTCTCAGCTGCATTCAACACTTTGGGAATGAGTTTAGGAATAAACAAACACATAAAATTTATTATATCACTTATTCAAGCCTCCTAATGAAACAGATAATGACTTTTTCCAGATTTATCAGACTTGGGAAAAATAGTTTATTCTGTTTATCCTGTACATTTTGTGTCTTCTGTTCCATTTGCTTTGTGGTTTTCTTGGCTCGGAAACTATTTTGATTAGCTACTTAACAATTAATAACATCCTGTATTTTCCGATAACACGTCCGCTTTGTGACTGGCTTCTCTGACGGTCTTTCCGGTAAAGGCGACTCCGGTGGAACAGCTTCCAGCTCTCACACCAGCCGCAGCCGTCCACGGCGTCGCCCCACATCAGCGGTCAGACAGCCGGCCAGCTGAACCTGCTCCAGCGCTTCTCGCTGCTTCGCCTCACGGCCATCATGGAGAAGCACTCCATGTCCAACAAACACGGCTGGACGTGGTGCGTAGCCCATTCACCTAGGAGGGGACCGTTTGTTCCAGGGCTCAGTATGTGATCGCGAACACTTCAGCATTTACTTTCTGATTTCTGAAGAATCCGTTCATTGCCTTCACTGCCAATCTCCTGAAAATAATGCCCAGAGTTCTGCCTTACTGTCCACCTCTGGGCTGCCAAAGCTTGGATGTGATGTAGCCTGCAGGAAGCATTGCTTTATTTGTAGCTCTCTGTCAGTTTCCAGGGAAGGCAGTCAGGCTCCAAGAAGGAAAAAGGACAAGTAAAGAGTAATTAGTTGTGAACAGAGACATTAAAAATAAACTTGCCATCAAGTAATTTTGGCAGTTTGCAAAGAAACATCTGTTTCTTGTACCTTCTGGCCCAATGCAGAGCTCAACACTTACAGCACTGCTTCATTCAAAGAGCATTGAACTCTTCAAATACAGTTCTGCTTTTATTTCACTGGCAAATAAAAACAAGAATATGCAGTAAACCTTTGGAATAAGGGATTGACAAAAGCATATGTTGGAACTTGAATGTGGACCTATTTTAGATGATTTGGTGGATTTGGAAAAAAATAAAATGTGTTGTTAATTGTCATATAAAAGAATCGGCAATGCTTTTATAAAAATATTTTAGAAAGTTATAAACTGCGTGGTCAAATCAATATATGCTTGTGTATTAAAATTTCCTTTAAAAGGTACAACTGGTTCTAGAAAAGTAAGGATATAGTCTAGGGATGTGATTTATCTTCTCTCCCCTTCTTTCTCCCCCAACCCCAACCAGATTTCTTCTTGATGTATTTTTTAATTTGTTTTGTTATGTCTTGTTGGGGACGTTTAAGTGTTTATCACTTGAGAAGTGTGTCTGTCACAATTAAACTGGAAAGTCGAGCACTTGATTTGAAAGCGGGGCCATAAATCCATTCTGCTAACGTGAGTCATGCTGTTTAATAGTTAGAGGTCTAACAGAGGCACAGGGCACACACAGTCCTTCCATGTAATGTGAATAATTAAGAGAGAAATGTTGAATCCCCCCGTGCCTGTCCAATATTCCAACAAAAGCTTGGCTTCCCTCTTGCTCTCACAGCCTGTCCCCACAGTGTGCTCCACGAGGCGTGCATGACCTGCTTTCTCTGAATTCTAGGGCAGTTCCAAAGTTCATGAAGAGGATGAAAGTTCCTGATTACAGAGACAAGACAGTCTTTGGCATTCCTCTCATCGTTCACGTCCAGAGAACGGGGCAGCCCCTGCCACAGAGTATCCAGCAAGCCCTGAGGTATCTACGCAGCAACTGCCTCGATCAGGTAGGGTCATAAATCCCAAGCACAGTCTGGGATGTATGGAGTTCCAGGCAGAGCCAGATCTGTCCAGGATCAGACAAGACATGCCTCTCCAAAATAAAAGGCATTGTGATCTTTATAGGTCAGTATTTAATCTGACCAGGTGACATCCTTGTCAAGCTGTGTGAGGATGTTTCCTCACTGGCAACTTGAAGGACACCCTGGAGTGACTGCAGAAAGCTAATGTTAATCATCTGTACCCGTGATGGCTGATTTGTGTTCCCCCGAAACTGAGAGTAAGGCTGTCTACTGCATTTCCTTTTAATTATGGTCTCAGTGCCACCATTGATTTCACAGCATTCTGTTATCCCTCTTTGTCTTTTTTTTTAAAACCAGAATTAGGTCTTTATATCTCCCTTTATTAAATTTTTTTTGAAGCAGCACCATGACAAATTTATTTATATGTTTTTAAAATGTGCAAGTAAAATATGAAAATAGGGACTTCCCTCGTGATAACAGTGGTTAAGACTTCGCCTTCCAATGCAGGGGGTGCGGGTTCGATCCCTGGTCGGGAAACTAAGATCCCACATGCCTTGCAGCCAAAAAACCAAAACATAAAACAGAAGCAATATTGTAACAAATTCAATAAAGACTTTAAACATGGTCCACATCAAAAAATCTTTTAAAAATATGAAAATAATATCAGCTAAATTAAGTATTCCCTCATCTTGTGGAGTTGGTTAAAAAGCTCAAGCTAAACAAAATTCTTGGAGATCATTTTCGTCTCCAGGACTGTGGGGGAGCCATCACAATGGTGGACTCTGATTGGCCCAGAATGCAACCCATCCTATAATTAACCAGGCCAAGCCTTTGCTCCTCGGAATTAACACTCATTGGTTTCTCTGTTAGACATTCGGTCCAAAATAAAATTCTGCCTGATAAATTACAACCTTGAGTAGTGGGGGTATTTTCAGGCAACTATTCTATAATGGCTTTTGTTCATCATACTCTGTAATACCATGTGAATAATCTGTGCCAACCTAAGATTATTTGCACTTCTCATTGATTTTCCCTTGGCCTTGGGCTCAGTGGACAGGAATGAGCTGAGCTACACGAATTGATGAACTGATGTTTGTCTCTACCCCAGAGCTGTGATCACGCTAAGAATCAAGATGGTCTCTTGATGAATCTGATACCAGTTTTCAGTAAGAATAAGAGTAACTTCTTCATTCGATGCCATTGTTGATTGAATTAAATGCATTATTCCATTTTCCCTTCCCACTCCTAATTTAGATAATACACATATCTACATTTTTTCATATTTAGATGTTATAGTGAGGGTAACAGTGGTTGCTGTACTGTTGTGGTGGTGATGGCTGCTTTGTTTGAGAAATGGCCTGGATGGCTTGCCTGTTGTTTCTCAGAAAGGAGGGCAATAGACCACTTGTCTAAAACTAAACTAATGGTGCTTATCTTTGGCAGATGCCCCAATATTAATTGACTTGTGAATAACATCCCAATAGAGCAATCCATTGAATCTGCTTTGTTAAGCATTAGATTTTTTTTTTAATTTTAGAGTTTTTATCAAAAGCACACCTTAATCAAAGGTAGAGGGTCTGTGGGTATTTTACTGAGAAAACTTTTTGGGGAGGTGAGCTCAAGTGAATATTTGGAAATACCCACTCTAATTAATCTCTTTTGCAGCCCTGAAAGCACTGCAACCATGCCCTTTGGCATAGGACTTTGTGGCTTCAATTGTACTTTTACTGGTTTATTAGTACAGACCCAAGATTGTATTTTGTGGAGAGTAGCCTGTTATTCAGACACATGTTTTTCCAAGCGTCTCAGTTTTCATAAGGGTATGTAAGACTCATCTCCCCTCTTGGCTGATTCTCTTAGAGTGTTTGGCTCTGCCTTTTACCAAGCATAGAAAATATTTTGTTCCAAACATTCTAATGGATAGCCAGCTAGCTAATGCTTATCAGCAAAAGCTCTATTCAGAGAAAACAGTGTTTGTTCAGGAATGCTTAAAGTAAATGCAGGCCATCTGTGCCATTCATTCAATAATAGTAACCTTTCTTGCGTGCCCAGCATGTTTCAGGGATCATATTAAGTATCCTGCAAGCATTGCCTCATTTAATCCCATATCCACCCTGGGAAGGGTTAGCCCCTAGGTGGCAATGGTGGAGCCAACCCTTGCTTGAAAATCTATCTACAGAGTCCAAGATTTTAACAAGTGCACTTTGCTACCACCTGTTAGAATTGCTTGTCCCAGTGGACTTTGGGATGATGCCATCTCTAGCATTGAGGGACACTTTGAGAAGTGGCCCTAAACAACTCATTGATGAATTCACTCTCAGGATTGTGCTGATGATGTTGATCATTATATCATGTGGTGTCTTTTCTGTAAGAATGAAAGAATTTTTTTTCTCTGGCCCCAGCACCTGAAAAAATTGTTGTTTTTAGATAACTGGTCTGTATTTATATTAGGCACATCAGACTCATTCAGCTGGATATGTTTTCCTCTCTACACTGGCTGCTAGAATTACTGAAGCCAAATGCATGTTCTGCCTGTAGTAAATATATATAATTTGGGGGCATGAATTTTGTGTGTGAACCTCATTCCTACTTCCTGCTAACCTTTTCTATCTTTATTTTCCTTTTGCTCTAGTCCTCTCATCTGTTATGTTTAATTGCATCTTACTGTACTTTATAGATCATTGTAAGTCACCTTGAATTCTTTCTCGAACAAGATTGGGTACAAATGCATTGTAATACTACCACTCTACTCACCGTATAGTCTTTATGTAGAGTGGAAACCAATCCTGCCCCCTGTAGATTCTGAATAATGAGTATCACCAGCATCACTACTGTTACTGGGCCCAGTCTCCTGTTTGAAGACAAAGTCATACGAACAGAGAGAAGGACAGTGGCACCAAAACCTCCTCAATCTCTACTCGCTGGCTTATTCCCAGTCTCCATTTCAGGCTTATAACTTTTTTTTTTTTTTTTAATCTGGAAGAACGCCACACTGAAAAACAGTATGCTGGCAAAGCTTTATAAGAAAAAAGACTCATTTCATAGACATAAATACTGATTCTAAATGTAACCGCAATGAACAAGGCAACCCTTCTCTTGTATCCGTCAAAAGAAAAAATCCTCAAGATGTCAAAGGGACTTTCGTGGAATCCAGTTCCTCCCCTTATGGGGTACCCAACGCCAGCAGGGCCCCCACCTTGTATGTCCCTCCCCTTCATCAGCACAGAGTGTGGGCAGCACACAGAGCCCCCCTCTGGTCCCTGCGAAGAAGGAAGGTGGTCATAGGAAGGGACAAGGGGAAACTAGAGAAACATAATAAGAATCGAAGAAAACCAGGCTCAGGAGGAAGACTGTTCTAGAGATTTAAGAGCAAACTCGAGCACATAAAAGCCAATGAATCAGAAAAGAAAGAGGAGGGACAAGAGTCACAAGGAAGGAGCGGACACACACCAGATGAGGGTCCTTCCTTCGCCAGCGGCACCTCCTCTGAAGGGAAGACTCAGGTCTACACAGGCTCTTGAGATCTCAGCACCCACCGGCCGTGCAAGACCAGAGGGTCTCAGAATACCCTTCCTCTAAACCACCCTTGACTGGTTTCTCTGCTGCCTGCCTCTACATGGTCCCCTCGAACCACCATGCAAGACTGTCCCAGGGCTCAGCCCCTCATCCCAGGGAGGGAGGCTTCCTGCAATAAGCTCAGCCTCTCTCCCTCATGCTACGCATTCTTCTCAAACATTCATCGCAAACAACTGAAGACAGCCCTACAGAGTCCTGAAACAAGACCACCGTTCCACCTCCTGCACCCCCAAGTGCCAAACAGCTTCCATATGAGGAAACACAGTGTATCCATTTTTGCCCTGTCAGCTGGCTGGAGATGAAATAGGGAGTTCAGCCTTCAGTTCTGAACCATTTGTATTCAGACACAGCAGTGTGTGAGACGAGCAGGCTTTGTTGGCGGAGCTTTTATTTCTGCCCTACATCAATTGCACAGAAGGATAGGTTATACCCAGCCCCTGATGAATATGAAGTCACGGCAGAGAGTGGCTAAACCTGCAGTGCTCCAAATAAGAACCCACCACATACTGTTCTTAGGAACCTCTCTCTCTCTGAATAAAACCAACTTTTCTTCATTAGCGGAGCACATCCCTAAAGAAGAGGAAATGCAAGTCCTGATAAACATCATTAAGTGCTGAAAGGATTAGCATAAACAGGATGCCAAGTAGGAGATTTAATATTATTTAGATGAAATTTGAGTTCTAATGCAGCACTCATGCCCAAGCTCTCCTCCTAATGGAGCGGTAAGTTTTAAAAGCCCAATTATGCTGGGAAGACACTTCATGCTCAGTACAAGTGTCGTCAACCTGCCGCCTGCTCACCACCCTCCCTGCTGCCTACCTCGGGTAAGATGAGCGATGTTCCAGTGCCTATCTTTTTAAATTATACTTTGAATCCTTGCTTTTTCATAGCTGAGTTTTTGGGTGGAAGACTAAAGAGAGAGGAAAGTAAAACTAGACCAGAGCAACCCTCATTGTTCATCCTTTTATCTTTACAGTGAGAGATTATGTGCAAGAGAGAAGCTTAAAACATGGATTTCGCATTGCTGACCTCTATTCTTACCTTTTAAGAGAGAGTCTTAGAGCCTTGCTTTTGAGGTACACGAGTGCAGGCCCTGCTGTGTAATTTGTGAAGCCTTGTGCAAAATGAAAGTGCATATAAATTATGAAGAATTTCAAAACGGTGACCGCAGAACATTAAACCAAGTGTGGGTCCCCGTGTGACTACCCAGGTCACCCGCCCACCAGTGACAGACACGGAAGCAAATGAAAGACATTTCACACATCTTGGGTCCTCCTCGTAATGAAGCTGAAGGGTCTGGGGTTGCCTCCCGTCGGCTATGATGACAAGGGTGCCCTTAGAAGAAACCCATTTTAAAGTGGTTTCTTTGGTCCTCCACTTTTTACTTAGAAAAAAAAAAAAAATTAGCCAAAAATGCAAATTTTATCACTGCTCTGAAAGCTTTTTGCAGAAGAAGAAATGATGGTTGCCAATCCCATGGGCCAACACCCCTGGTTGCTCTACGATGGGTAGGAGAAGCTCTTCTCTCTGGTTCCAGGACCTCTACATCACTAGAGGAAGCTTCTATTTACCACGCCCAGGGAGTTTTTCACTCCAGGGACCAGAAGCCCCGCCCCCAAATGGCTTAAACTATAGAAAATTCCCACGGTCACATGACAAGAAGGCAGGAAGTAGGACAGTTCCAGGGTTAGTTCTTACATTAGCTCAGTGACATCTTTGAAGACAGGCGCCCTTACCATCTTTCCCTTCCGCCATTCTCCACTCCAACATCTGGAATCTGATTTCAGACCACCTTTACTTTATTAGGCTTAGGAAAAAAACTTTCCTTTGGCGCTTCCAACAAAAATCCCCAGAACCCACAGATATTTCCCACGTCCCTTGGATGATAAGGGTGGGACGGGAAGGTTATTGTCAGAAATTGAGGCAGAACAAATAAATACCTGACAACCCTGTGGACATCCTGTGAGATCTAAGTCAGAACAAGCAGCTCGGAGCCCGCAGCTGGAGAGCTCCGGACATGTCTAAAATAATTAAAATCACAATATTTGCTGAAACTAGAAAGAAACTTGGAAACAAAACAGTACAAAGAAAACATCACTGGGATATGTGTGTACCTGCACATCACCGTGCCCCCAAAATCAAAGCCAGCAAGACACAGAGGACAAAAGAGGAATCTCGTTCTGCGATGTCCACACAAACACTTGTCTGCTTTATTCTTTTTATAGAATCCGATCAATATTTCTCTACCATTAAAACATAATAATAACAGGAATTCTCAAATGGAATAATACCAAGTCACAGGAGGATAACTGTGAGTCACTCTGCGGAATTCACCTCGGGGCACTTGGCTTCTGAGAACTCCCGAGCAGCACAGCCCCGAGGCAAGGTCCGGGCCCCCTTCCAGAATCAGAAGAGTTGAGATGTAAACACATCAAGGCTGGATCTCACTTGGATAATCACTCATTTGACATCTTGAGCTTTTCTTTTGACAGGACATGCTTTCTTCTCATGCCCTCTGATGAAATTTGGAGCAGTTGCCAGAGGAAGAGAAATGCTCTTTAGATTCTTCTTGGCAACGTTCTGCATTTTCTAGACATTCCAAACTTTAAGAATAAAAAAGAAAGCAATTAATGTTTTAAGTGATACTATGCCTGAATATCCTGTTCTGTGAAATTAGGGTGGTAAGCCTTGGAATGCCAAGAAGTATTACTAAGAATTCTGTCTTTATTGCCACAAAAAGTGGCGGTGTATAATTGCCCCTGCGATCCATTCAGCTGACGTATACAAAAACCTGAGTATTCTCTAATTGCTTGGAATTCTTCCCTTGCTGTTACGCAGTTTAAAAGAATTAGCGCTGCTCTCCGTTTATAGCAGCAACCAAGAGAGCTCTCCTCAGACCCCTGAGCTTGGGTCGAGGCCGGCCTGGCACACAGAGCAGCCAGTGAGACAACCTGGCGTGTCTCCCCAGGAATAAGGAGGGAGAGCAGCGCTGACTCGAGGCCGCTGCCCACCTCTCTGACCACTGGGAATGTGGAAGTGGGCCAACCAGTGAGCCCTTGGGGAGTGAAAAGAGTGGAGACTGAGGGTTGAAGAACCAGTTTTGAGAAACTCAGTGCCCTATAGGCATTTAAAAATAGTAGACATACGAATTCACTATAAGCCTGGGCTCCCAGAGAAGCTCAGTTCTTTTGGGGTGACGGCAGGTCCACCTGGGGAGAGCCTACAGCATAACCTGGAAACCACTGCAGGAACCTCCATCCTCATAGGGCTCTGCTCTCCCTCACTCGTTCCTGTTAGGGGCATTATCCCCACGGTGCCTTATTGCTCCATTCATTTGTCAAGCAGAGGAGGAGTCTAAGCCCTAAGGATGAAAAAGGCATAATACAATGTCTTGAAGTCTGAAGAAAAGCCACTTAGGAATCATTCTCACTACAGCCATAGCTTCTACACATAATAACTAACCAGGTAGAGTAGTAAGTGCATCATATGAGAAGCATATGTTACAAGGATTCTGAAGAAGGAAAAGCATATAAGTAAGACCTATCAATCAAAATATGTGCTTAACGATATTTTGTTTCATGAGCATATTCCCTATAAACCTCTCCCTCAAAGGGGCATTGGATATGGTTACTTATCTGGGATCCACCAAACCTTCCATTGACAGAAGTTTCTCAAAACCCCCACTAAAGTATACACACCAGAAGGTAGGGAATTTTGTCTGACCTGCTCACTAATGACTCTTAGAAGATATAAGTATGCCTGATATATAGGGGGTATTTAATTTAACTTGTTAAATAAATGAATAAAAAAATAACGTCTACCATGTTGTAAGAAAGACTTGACAAGTCACAAAGCCCAATCAATCACGTATATTTTCTCAGGAGCCCTGTAAGGTGGGCTGTTATTCTTATTTTCATTTCATGGGAGAGGAAGTCAGTGTTCAGCCACTGCCCAAAGTAGCTAAGTTAGTAATTTACAATATACTAGTTTGGATGCAATTCCAAGTCATCGAGTCCTGGTCCTATCACCTTCTCATCTCCCTCAGTGTGCTTGCAGTAGGAAGAAAACGTCTGGGGCAAAGGCGGCCTCACTAACACGTCACTGTGGCTTGTTTCAGGTGGGTCTTTTTCGAAAATCAGGCGTGAAGTCTCGAATCCATGCCTTACGTCAAATGAACGAGAGCTTTCCTGAGAACGTCAGCTACGAGGACCAGTCCGCTTACGACGTGGCAGATATGGTGAAGCAGTTCTTCCGGGACCTTCCTGAGCCTCTTTTCACCAACAAGCTCAACGAGACCTTCCTCCACATCTATCAGTGTAAGTGGGAACAAGGCAGATCAGTGTTCTCAAGTGCATTCATCCACCTAAAAAAAAAATTCTGTAGATTGAATTTTAATTGTACAAGTAATGCATGAAGAAGTATATAAAAGTTACAATTCTACCCTCCTCTCCAGAAGTAAACTTTGTTCACACTTCAATATGGAAATCTCCAGGCTATATTTTATGCATTTGAAAATACGTTTTTGACATCAAAATCTTCCTTCTCAATAGGGTTTTATGTAGGATATAAAAACTAACTTTCAATGTACTTTTAATAAATTTAAAATGAAAAGGTAACACAATAGAATTTATTTTATATATAGGTGTTTTTAAAAAGAAAGCATTTCCTTGGGATATGTGAAATCCAAATGTGTTAAAATCACTAGAAATAAAAGTAAATGTATTTTAATGCAATGTATTTTAATTGGTGAAAAGTAAGCAAACCAAATCAAGGCTTAAGCTTAATTCAACTAATTTATATTTTCACTTAGAACTTTTTAAGTGATGTGAAGTTGATAATTCTCAGCAAAACCCCTATAATTAATCATTGAAAATAGCAAGTATTGATTTAACAACATATCCTGCTAAAGATAGTTGCCAAGTAGGGGATGGTATTAGAAATGAACACGTGGCTCTTTTCTAGCTGCACTGTTATGGTTATACAGTTGTCCCTCAGTTTCCTCGTGGGATTCCTTCCGGGACCCACCGAGGCTGCTAAAGTCCCATAGTCGGTTTTCTGTATCCTCAGTTGGGCATCTGAGGATTCAAACAACCACGATCATAAACATAGTACAGGATTTACAGTTCGTTGAATCTGCAAATTCAGGACCCAAGTATAGGGAGAGCCAACTGTGTATTTATTGAAGAAAAAAAAAAAAAATTTGCCTGTTAAGTGAACCCGTACAGGTCAAACCGTGTTGTTCAACAGTCAGCTGTAAGTATTTAATGGTCCAAGTCTCAATTCTTTAGGAAAAAAACACTTGCCCTGTGGACTTTTGCGTTTTTAGCAACATATACATGAAGTGGACCTTGACATGGAATTGATCCAACTCGAAGAAGATTCTTGCTCTTGAGAATTCTGTACTAAATGTGTTTCAGGAGTTTATAATATTGCAAATTCGAAAAGGATTATAACAAGTACCATTTGTAAAAACAGGATAAAGTGGTGACCCTCTAAATAAATATTATTTTGTCAAAGTGAATAGTTTAAGTTAAACTAGTGATACATGTTGCTGGAGGCTAAATACAGGGAATTCATGATGTTTCTGCTCTAAGAGGTTGAGCTGCATTCTTCAGTTAAACCTCCCTTATGGTTTGGAAGTAGCATATATGAGTCTTTACATTTAATCAGTTCTCAGGTTATGGTTGACACTAGTCTAAGGTTAAAGTCAGATTATTTCCAAGAGATAAATGCTTTTAGCCCTTTGTGAGACTCACAAGCAAAATAAAACAGATCAAAGCAGGGCTTATTTTAACTGAGCAAACATTTACTGAGTTCTGCTTATGTTCAGGGCACCATGCGGAGCACTGCAGAGCATATGGATGGGTAAGACTTAACTCTGCTCTTAAGCATCTTACAGTTGAGGGAGACGAGACATGTACATAAATAACTGCAAAACAGCAAGACTGTAGAAATCCCATGATAAGGTTACAAAGAGCACCCAAGAGGGTTGAGATGAAGAATAAGGACTTGGTGGAGAAGTGACAACTGAAGGTTGAGACACGTGAGGAACACATGCTGAGTGAAGTAAATAGCACATGTGTCAGGAGATTACAGGAGTTCTGTCTGGCTTGCAAGGAAGGGTAACTGTCCAGTGCAGCATCAAATGACTCCAAAAATTAGACTGGGGCCATACCCAGGAAGGGCACTGAATATTAGAGCAAAGAGTTCATATTTGATTCATTAATCACTGTGGGGACCCCTTGGGTGGTGTTGAGGGAGCTACCAGTTACGGTGCTCTCAGCTGTAAACACAGAACCAAAAATCCAACAAGCAGTGGTTTAAATAATAAAGACATTATATAATCGCACAAGACAAGAAATCTGGAGTTAAATAATTCCAGAGTTGGTTAATTCAGTGACACCATGGCTGAGGTCAGCGTCTCTTGTCATCCCCTTAAGGTCACAATATGACTGCCACCACTTATCTTTATCATGTCTTCCCAAAATCACATCCAAAGTCAAGAGGCAGGCAGAAGGGTTCTCCTTGGGCATATGTCTCTTTTTATCAGAGAGATAAATTTACAGAAATGCCTACCTAGCATTTATCTTGGTCCCATAGACCAGAAATTTTACACTTTTCTCCCCTAAATCAATCACTGGGAAGAGGAATGGGATTACCATTTTTGGTCTAGGCCAACGTGGTTATCCCCTGGTTTTGAGGGAAGGGCCCAACTTCCCTGAGCACATTACAGCCCAGACCTGAACAGAACGTGGGTTTTCTTACAGAGAAAGAAGGAGAGAGTAGGTATTTCATAGGCAGCCAGGCTTGTGCCACAGGGTGCACGGCCATCAGAACTGCTTATTTGACCCAGGAATCTGGAAGTGGTGAACGAGAGGTTCTGGACAGGATGAGAATGGGGGGTTAGGGAGCCAGCACATTAATTGAAGCTCTGGGTTACCTGTGGGGACCTCCAGCAGCAAGACTGGAAATGAAGATGTTCTAGGGATAGACTCTGGGGTCAAAGTTTCCAAAGGGCTGTGGAGAAGAGAGGGGGACAGTTCCTCCTCCGTTCTCCAGAGCAGGTCCAACTGTAGCTCTGTCACTTCTTGGACTTCCATCAAATGATTAATTAGAGTGTTGGATGGATAATGAACGCATGTGAAGCCCACGGTCTACAGGAGAGAGAAGGATGGAGGGATCAAAGACGACCCTAGTTTTAAAGAGCATTCAGAAAGGAAAAGGGGGAGGGGAGCTGATCTGGGGGCAGGGAGGAGCCTGGACGTGGAGTCTGAAGTGCTGCTAGCCATCTGCGTGGACGCAAGTTATCAGCACCTAGAAATCCAGATCTAGAACAGTCTTCTGAGAGCCAGGAAAGAGGCAGGAACCACAGGAGTGCCTGTGCCACAAAAAAGGTCAAAGAGGATAGGATCCGATACAAAGGCTGAATTTAGGGATTAATAGCTGACCTTTGCAGGCACCTTTAGTAGAAAATAATGACAGAAGATGTTTTCTGAGGGATAAAGAAATGAGTGAGTAGAAGGAAGCTGGGAAAACATGTAGCCACGACAGATGACTCTTCAAAAATTTTGGCACAGAAGAGAAGGTTGGCAACCTAAAGCTAAACAATGCATGCACTGGACATCTTACCTAAAGCAGCTTATTTAAAGGCAGTTCAAGGGCTCCAGCTGAATTTGTAACACTTCAATGACAAGCCTGAGGTCATTAGGAGTATCTGCTTCTGCTTCAGCACAAGCAAGTAAAAGGAAAAAGGTTTCTGTATAATGTGAACACAATGGCTCTCCTCTATCAAACCCAGGTCTGTCTTGTGCCAGTTCACAGTGGACGTGGTGGGGGTGGGGGTGGGTTCCAGAATGTCCAACCTATGGTCAGGCTCTTCCAGAAACTTGCACTTGCCAGTTGACTGGGGCCCACAGTGTGCCCCGCCCCAGGAGAGTCGATGATGGAGACGGGCAGGACCTGGGCAGAAGGCACACACAGCCCCCCCGGAGCAGCGGGCTCCAAATTTTTTTTTGTCAGGCGCCCCGACCAGTAGAAACTATCTGAGCATGTACACTTACATATTCTTTTTTTTTTTTTTTAAACATCTTTATTGAAGTATAATTGCCTTACAATGGTGTGTTAGCTTCTGCTTTATAACAAAGTGAATCAGTTATACATATACAATATGTTCCCATTTCTCTTCCCTCTTGCATCTCCCTCCCTCCCACCCTCCCCATCCCACCCCTCTAGGTGGTCACAAAGCACCGAGCTGATCTCCCTGTGCTATGCGGCTGCTTCCCACTAGCTATCTATTTTACATTTGGTAGTGTATATATGTCCATGACACTCTCTCACCCTGTCACATCTCACCCCACCCCCTCCCCATATCCTCAAGTCCATTCTCTAGTAGGTCTGTGTCTTTATTCCCGTCTTGCCACTAGGTTCTTCATGGCCTTTTTTTTTTTTTTTTTCCTTAGATTCCGTATATATGTGTTAGCATACTGTATTTGTTTTTCTCTTTCTGACTTACTTCACTCTGTATGACAGACTCTAACTCCATCCACCTCATTACAAATACCTCCATTTCATTTCTTTTTATGGCTGAGTGATATTTCATTGTATATATGTGCCACATCTTCTTTATCCATTCATCTGTCGATGGACATTTAGGTTGCTTCCAGGTCCTGGCTATTGTAAATAGAGCTGCAATGAACATTGTGGTACATGACACTTTTTGACCTATGGTTTTCTCAGGGTATATGCCCAGTAGTGGGATTGCTGGGTCGTATGGTAGTTCTATTTGTAGTTTTTTAAGGAACCTCCATACTGTTCTCCACAGTGGCTGTATCAATTTACATTCCCACCAACAGTGCAAGAGTGTTCCCTTTCCTCCACACCCTCTCCAGCATTTATTGTTTCTAGATTTTTTGATGATGGCCATTCTGACCGGTGTGAGATGATACCTCATTGTAGTTTTGATTTGCATTTCTCTAATGATTAATGATGTTGAGCATTCTTTCATGTGTCTGTAGGCCATCTGTATATCTTCTTTGGAGAAATGTCTATTTAGGTCTTCTGCCCATTTTTGGATTGGGTTGTTCGTTTTTTTGTTATTGAGCTGCATGAGCTGCTTGTAAATCTTGGAGATTAATCCTTTGTCAGTTGCTTCATTTGCAAATATTTTCTCCCATTCTGATGGTTGTCTTTTGGTCTTGTTTATGGTTTCCTTTGCTGTGCAAAAGCTTTTAAGTTTCATTAGGTCCCATTTGTTTATTTGTGTTCTTATTTCCATTTCTCTGGGAGCTGGGTCAAAAAGAATCTTGCTGTGATGTATGTCATAGAGTGTTCTGCCTATGTTTTCCTCTAAGAGTTTGATAGTGTCTGGCCTTACACTTAGGTCTTTAATCCATTTGGAGTTTATTTTTGTGCATGGTGTCAGGGAGTGTTCTAATTTCATACTTTTACATGTACCTGTCCAATTTTCCCAGCACCACTTATTGAAGAGGCTGTCTTTTCTCCACTGTATATGCTTGCCTCCTTTATCAAAGATAAGGTGACCATATGTGTGTGGCTTTATCTCTGGGCTTTCTATCCTGTTCCATTGATCTATATTTCTGTTTTTGTGCCAGTACCAAACTGTCTTGATTACTGAAGCTTTGTAGTATAGTCTGAAGTCAGGGAGCCTGATTCCCCCAGCTCCATTTTTCATTCTCAAGATTGCTTTGGCTATTCGGGGTCTTTTGTGTTTCCATACAAATTGTGAAATTTTTTGTTCTAGTTCTGTGAAAAATGCCAGTGGTAGCTTGATAGGGATTGCATTGAATCTGTAGATTGCTTTGGGTAGTAGAGTCATTTTCACAATGTTGATTCTTCCAATCCAGGAACATGGTATATCTCTCCATCTATTTGTATCATCTTAATTTCTTTCATCAGTGTCTTATAATTTTCTGCATACAGGTCTTTTGTCTCCTTAGGTAGGTTTATTCCTAGGTATTTTATTCTTTTTGTTGCAATGGTAAACGGGAGTGTTTTCTTAATTTCACTTTCAGATTTTTCGTCATTAGTGTATAGAAATGCAAGAGATTTCTGTGCATTAATTTTGTATCCTGCTACTTTACCAAATTCATTGATTAGCTCTAGGAGTTTTCTGGTAGCATCTTTAGGTTCTCTATGTATAGTATCATGTCATCTGCAAATAGTGACAGCTTTACTTCTTCTTTTCCGATTTGGATTCCTTTTATTTCTTTGTCTTCTCTGATTGCTGTGGCTAACACTTCCAAAACTATGTTGAATAATAGTGGTGAGAGTGGGCAACCTTGTCTTGTTCCTGATCTTAGTGGAAATGGTTTCAGGTTTTCACCATTGAGGACAATGTTGGCTGTGGGTTTGTCATATATGGCCTTTATTATGTTGAGGAAAGTTCCCTCTATGCCTACTTTCTGGAGGGCTTTTATCATAAATGGGTGTTGAATTTTGTCGAAAGCTTTCTCTGCATCTATTGAGATGATCATCTGGTTTTTCTCCTTCAATTTGTTAATATGGTGTATCACATTGATTGATTTGCGTATGTTGAAGAATCCTTGCATTCCTGGGATAAACCCCACTTGATCATGGTGTATGATCCTTTGAATGTGCTGTTGGATTCTGTTTGCTAGTATTTTGTTGAGGATTTTTGCATCTATGTTCATCAGTGATACTGGCCTGTAGTTTTCTTTCTTTGTGACATCTTTGTCTGGTTTTGGTATCAGGGTGATGGTGGCCTCGTAGAATGAGTTTGGGAGTGTTCCTCCCTCTGCAATATTTTGGAAGAGTTTGAGAAGGATAGGTGTTAGCTCTTCTCTAAATGTTTGATAGAATTCGCCTGTGAAGCCATCTGGTCCTGGGCTTTTGTTTGTTGGAAGGTTTTTAATCACAGTTTCAATTTCAGTGCTTGTGATTGGTCTGTTCATATTTTCTATTTCTTCCTGGTTCAGTCTCGGCAGTTTGTGCATTTCTAAGAATCTGTCCATTTCTTCCAGGTTGTCCATTTTATTGGCATAGAGTTGCTTGTAGTAATCTCTCATTATCTTTTGTATTTCTGCAGTGTCAGTGGTTACTTCTCCTTTTTCATTTCTAATTCTATTGATTTGAGTCTTCTCCCTTTTTCTCTTGATGAGTCTGGCTAATGGTTTATCAATTTTGTTTATCTTCTCAAAGAACCAGCTTTTAGTTTCATTGATTTTTGCTATTGTTTCCTTCATTTCTTTTTCATTTATTTCTGACCTAATCTTTATGATTTCTTTCCTTCTGCTGGCTTTGGGGTTTTTTTGTTCTTTCTCTAATTGCTTTAGGTGCAAGGTTAGGTTGTTTATTCGAGATGTTTCCTGTTTCTTGAGGTAGGCTTGTATTGCTGTAAACTTCCCTCTTAGCACTGCTTTTGCTGCGTCCCATAGGTTTTGGGTCGTCGTATCTCCATTGTCATTTGTTTCTAGGTATTTTTTGATTTCCCCTTTGATTTCTTCAGTGATCACTTCGTTATTAAGTAGTGTATTGTGTAGCCTCCATGTGTTTGTATTTTTTACAGATCTTTTCCTGGAATTGATATCTAGTCTCATAGCGTTGTGGTCGGAAAAGATACTTGATATGATTTCAACTTTCTTAAATTTACCAAGGCTTGATTTGTGACCCAAGATATGATCTATCCTGGAGAATGTTCCATGAGCACTTGAGAAAAATATGTATTCTGTTGTTTTGGGGTGGAATGTCCTATAAATATCAATTAAGTCCATCTTGTTTAATGTATCATTTAAAGCTTGTGTTTCCTTATTTATTATCATTTTGGATGATCTGTCCATTGGTGAAAGTGGGGTGTTAAAGTCCCCTACTATGATTGTGTTGCTGTCGATTTCCCCTTTTATGGCTGTTAGTATTTGCCTTATGTATTGAGGTGATCCTATGTTGGGTGCATAAATATTTACAATTGTTATACCTTCCTCTTGGATCGATCCCTTGATCATTATATAGTGTCCTTCTTTGTGTCTTGTAATAGTCTTTATTTTAAAGTCTATTTTGTCTGATATGAGAATTGCTACTCCAGCTTTCTTTTGATTTCCATTTGCATGGAATATCTTTTTCCATCCCCTCACTTTCAGTCTGTATGTGTCTCTAGGTCTGAAGTGGGTCTCTTGTAGACAGCATATATATGGGTCTTGTTTTTGTATCCATTCAGCCAGTCTGTGTCTTTTGGTGGGAGCATTTAATCCATTTACATTTAAGGTAATTATCGATATGTATGTTCCTATTCCCATTTTCTTAAATGTTTTGGGTTTGTTATTGTAGGTGTTTTCCTTCTTTTGTGTTTCTTGCCTAGAGAAGTTCCTTTAGCATTTGTTGTAAAGCTGGTTTGGTGGTGCTGAACTCTCTCAGCTTTTGCTTGTCTGTAAAGGTTTTAATTTCTCCATCACATCTGAATGAGATCCTTGCTGGGTAGAGTAATCTTGGTTGTAGGTTTTTCTCCTTCATCACTTTAAGTATATCCTGCCACTCCCTTCTGGCTTGCAGAGTTTCTGCTGAAAGATCAGCTGTTAACCTTATGGGGATTCCCTTGTGTGTTATTTGTTGTTTTTCCCTTGCTGCCTTTAATATGTTTTCCTTATATTTATTTTTTGACAGTTTGATTAATATGTGTCTTGGCGTGTTTCTCCTTGGGTTTATCCTGTATGGGACTCTCTGTGCTTCCAGGACTTGATTAACTATTTCCTTTCCCATATTAGGGAAGTTTTCAACTATAATCTCTTCAAATATTTTCTCAGTCCCTTTCTTTTTCTCTTCTTCTTCTGGGACCCCTATAATTCGAATGTTGGTGCGTTTAATGTTGTCCCAGAGGTCTCTGAGACTGTCCTCAGTTCTTTTCATTCTTTTTTCTTTATCCTGCTCTGCAGTAGTTATTTCCACCATTTTATCTTCCAGGTCACTTATCCTTTCTTCTGCCTCAGTTATTCTGCTATTGATCCCATCTAGAGTATTTTTAATTTCATTTATTGTGTTTTTCATCATTGCTTGGTTCCTCTTTAGTTCTTCTACGTCCTTGTTAAATGTTTCTTGCATTTTGTCTATTCTATTTCCCAGATTTGGGGTCATCCTTACTATCATTATTCTGAATTCTTTTTCAGGTAGACTACCTATTTCCTCTTCATTTGTTAAGTCTGGTGTGTTTTGACCCTGCTCCTTCATCTGCTGTGTGTTTTTCTGTCATCTCATTTTGCTTATCTTACTGTGTTTGGGGTCTCCTTTTCACAGGCTGCAGGTTCGTAGTTCCCGTTGTTTTTGGTATCTGTCCCCAGTGGCTAAGGTTGGTTCAGTGGGTTGTGTAGGCTTCCTGGTGGAGGGAACTAGTGCCTGAGCTCTGGTGGATGAGGCTGGATCTTGTCTTTCTGGTGGGCACATCCACGTCTGGTGGTGTATTTTGGGGTGTCTGTGGCCTTATTATGATTTTAGGCAGCCTCTCTGCTAATGGATGGGGCTGTGTTTCTGTCTTGCTAGTTGTTTGGCATAGGGTGTTCAGCACTGTAGCTTGCTGGTCATTGAGTGATGCTGGGTCTTGATGTTGAGATGGAGATCTCTGAGAGATTTTTGCCGTTTGGTATTACGTGGAGCTGGGAGGTCTCTTGTGGACCAGTGTCCTGAAGTTGGCTCTCCACCTCAGAGGTACGGCCCTGATGCCTGGCTGGAACACCAAGAGCCTTTCGTCCACACGGCTCAGAGTAAAAGGGAGAAAAAATAGAAAGAAAGAAAGAAAGAGGCTATAATATAGTGAAGTAAAATAAAGCATTATAAAGCAAAGCTATACAGACAAAATCTCACCCAGAAGCATATACATATACACTCACAAAAAAAGGAAAAGGGGAAAAATTAATATATCCTGCTCCCAAAGTCCACCTCTTGAATTTGGGATGATTTGTTGTCTATTCAGGTATTCAACAGATGCAGGCACATCAAGTTGTTTGTGGAGTTTTAATCCGCTGCTTCTGAGGCTGCTGGGAGAGATTTCCCCTTCTCTTCTCTGTTCGCACAGCTCCTGGGGATCAGCTTTGGATTTGGACCCGCCTCTGCGTGTAGGTCGCCTGAGGGCGTCTGTTCCCCGCCCAGACAGGACGGGGTTTAAGGAGCAGCTGCTGCGGGGGCTCTGGCTCACCCAGGCTGCGGGGAGGGAGGGGTACAGAGGAGGCGGGGCGAGCCTGCGGCGTCAGAGGCTGGCGTGACGTTGCACCAGCCTGAGGCGCGCAGTGCGTTCTCCCGGGGAAGTTGTCCCTGGATCACGGGACCCTGGCAGTGGCGGGCTGCACAGGCTCCCGGGAGGGGCGGTGTGGAGAGTGACCTGTGCTCGCATACAGGATTTTTGGAGGTGGCAGCAGCAGCCCCAGCGTCTCACGCCCGTCTCTGGGGTCCGCGCTGATAGCCGCGGCTCGCGCCAGTCTCTGGAGTTCGTTTAGGCGGCGCTCTGAATCCCCTCTCCTTGCGCGCCGTGAAACAAAGAGGCAAGAAAAAGTCTCTTGCCTCTTCGGCAGCTGCAGACTTTTTCCCGGTCTCCCTCCCAGCCAGCTGTGGTGCGCTAACCCCTTCAGGCTGTGTTCACGCTGCCAACCCCAGTCCTCTCCCTGCGATCCCGAGCCTCAGCTCCCAGCCCCGCCCACCCCGGCGGGTGAGCAGACAAGCCTCTCAGGCTGGTGAGTGCTGGTCGGCACTGATCCTCCGTGCGGGAATCTCTCCGCTTTGCCCTCCGCACCCCTGTGGCTGCGCTCTCCTCTGTGGCTCCGAAGCTCCCCTCTCTGCCACCCGCAGTCTCTGCCCGCGAAGGGGCTTCCTAGTGTGTGGAAATCTTTCCTCCTTCACAGCTCCCTCCCACTGGTGCAGGTGCCGTCCCTATTCTTTTGTCTCTGTTATTTCTTTTTTCTTTTGCCCTACCCAAGTACGGGGGGAGTTTCTTGCCTTTTGGGAGGTCTGACGTCTTCTGCCAGCGTTCAGTGGGTGTTCTGTAGGAGCAGTTCCACGTGTAGATGTATTTCTACTGTATCTGTGGGAAGGAAGGTGATCTCCGCGTCTTACTCTTCCGCCATCTTCCGGGTATCTACATATTCTTAATAATATAAATATATTGTGATATATTATAATATACTGTGCATATCATAAGACACATCCCATCAGTATTTTTAAAGCATGAGAGAAAACAAACACCATTGGAAGTTCCAATAGTTTTTTCCCACACCCCCTTTGGAGCACAGACACCTGCTGCAGAGACCTGCTCTAGAACCTGGTATTGTAAGAAAGACAACCGTGTTAGCCCATGTGAGCTCCTGACGGTGTCTTTCAGAGTGAGAGGAATGAGGGTGGTGAGTCAGGCCTCAAAGATCATTAACAAACACAGCCAGGGGGCAGCAGAATGCAGCACGGAGCACCCATTTTCCTGTACTTTTTCCTTTTAGTTACCTCATACTGTTCAGGCCAACTCCCTTTCAAGCCTGCGGACCAGCGCCCACCACCCCAGGGACCACCCAGATGGGGGATGGGCCCGAGAGGGAGGAGCCTGGTCCCTCTTCCCCAAGCCCTGGGCGTCCTGAGGGATGCTTCACAAGCTGGAGGTGGGGTGGGAGGGAGGATGGGCAAGAGGTTTGAGACAGGTAGGTGAGGAGGCAGATTGCTCCAAGAGTATGAAAAGCCAGCGCAGGGTGTTCCTTGCCAAGTCCAGCCTCGCTGTTAAGACTATGGGTTCTGGAGTGAGACTGGGGGGTTCCTTCCAACGGCAGCTCGTCAAGCTTCTCACCACCTGGGGCAGCTCCGCGCCCTTAGCCGTTGTCATGTCACTGTTGATGCCGACAGTGACCCTGAGCGTGCTCGCAGGAAGGGAGCGCTCGCTCCCCCTCTCCCGCTGGCTCCTTCTGCGGCTGTCCCTCTAACTCCCGGCACCGCGTTTTCTGCAGACGTCCCCAAAGAGCAGCAGTTGCAGGCAGTGCAGGCGGCCGTCCTGCTGCTGGCCGATGAGAGCAGGGAGGTGCTGCAGACGCTGCTGTGCTTCCTCAACGACGTGGTCCACGCGGTGGAGGAGAATCAGATGACGCCCATGAACCTGGCTGTGTGTCTGGCCCCCTCCCTCTTCCATCTGAATTTACTGAAGAAGGAAAGCTCCCCCAGGTGGGTTTTCCTCAGCAAGAACCCTAATCCTAAACCAGGTATTCCCCATGGCTACTTAAAAACACTCCCGCTGTATTTCAAGTTGGGGATTTGTCAGCACTTCATTCATAATCAGAAAATGTTTGGAGGAACATAATTTGTGTGGCTCAGCATCAGGGAATTATCAAAGCAGCACAGTGTCCTTTGTGATCCCGAAAGCCTGGAGTTTTGTTTTGTTTTGTTTTGTGTGTGTTAGTGGGAAGGAGGGAAAAAGTACACAAAGTAGTATTTTACAATCTTCAATTTTAAAAGGCTAGATTTAAGGCCCAAGCACGGCAGCTTGCAGTGAAGTAGTTTCAAACTTGGGAAAAATAGATTAATTTCTCCCCCAACAGTTATTCCTGCCCGTGTATTTTTCCAAGGTTTTCCATTATGAACTGTCAGACTCTTAGCATGACTCAGGATATCTAAGATGTGTAGTCACTGTTTTTATTTGGAAATGAGAAAGTATGGGATCTGGGTGGCATCTGGGCATGAAGACATGACAAAGCGATGAGCTCTGTACTGTGAAAAGCTCTTGGGTTTGGGATCCGCTGAGGACTCTCCCCTTCAATTACAGAGTTAGCCAGAAGAAATATGCCTCCGGGAAGCCAGATCAAAAAGACCTCAGTGAGAATCTGGCCGCAGCTCAGGGGCTGGCCCACATGATCATGGAATGCGACAGGCTTTTTGAGGTGAGTGAAAGGCTCCAACTGCCTTCCTTATAGCTCTTGGAACTCGCTAAGACGCTTGGAGTGGTTGCTGCATTTATGGCTTATTTCTGGTTTTTCCTGATTTTATAATGACAATGGTGCACTCGATAGGTCTGGTCTTTGCCTCCTAGAAATGTGAGGAGTGAGCTTATATATTGAATAGTTGAGGCTTTGACGGCTAAAGACACCTGGGTTTACCATGATGATGGTTTTTATGAAAACAGTTGCATCAACTTCAGGTGCCAGGTCCCAGGCCAGCCAGCCAAGTACAGTATATTTGATGTAACCTCGAGACTTGATTAGATTCAGTGTGTGTGTGTGTGTGTGTGTGAATGTGTGATACTGAACAATCGCTGTGAACTCAGAATCAGTGACAGCTTATGAATACAGCTACAGATACGCTAAAGGATTAAGTGAACTAGACTTCCGGCATACTTGTTGGGGCAAAGTTGTCATTTGTAAAAGGGAAAAGTGTGCCACAAAGTTAAAGCTGCCTCTAAGCCATGCTTGACGTTCCCCTTAAGTCTGTGCACTTTAAGTTTCCTGAGCCCAAGTTTTGCCAAACTGAATAAAAATGTATATAATAAGTAAAATCAAAGGAAAATGGAAAGAATGAATGGGAAGTCATGGCAGTGTTTTGAATAATAAATATAGCCTCAACCAGATTTGGGTTTCCTGACTTGAGGAAGCCCGCCCCCGACCCCTTCGCTGATCTTAGACAAACATCTCTTGCCCCACGGCACTCAGCCCATCGCCCGTACCGTGGTCTTTGGCGATGCTACTTTGCTTTCTCTGTCAGTCTCAGCACTTCTGTAGCTCAGTGTGTTGCTCTTCTGTGCGTCCATCGGTTCAGGTCCCGCTTGAGATGGTGGCCCAGTCTCATAACTCATATATGGAGGCTGAGGTGCATCCCCCAACTCTGGAAGACCTGGGGGCCCAGATGGAGGAGAGCGGGGCCACTTTCCACACGTACCTGGAGCATCTCATCCAGGGCCTCCAGAAGGAAACCAAGGAAAAGTTCAAAGGATGGGTCACGTGTTCCAACACAGACAACACAGATCTTGCTTTCAAAAAGGTAATCTCAGGTCTTGGAAAAAATTACCCCCTAAGAGCCAAGTCTTACAACCAGGGATTTGTTTTGCTTTTAAAATGGCTACTCTGTTCCCAGGGCTTCACCACACACGAATCAGTCAACCACCCACTCTAGAGTCTGTTTGCACATAATCAGACTGCAGACTGTGGAGCCGGACTGCTGGAGCCCAGGCCTGGCTCTGTCCCGTAGCTGTGTGACGTTGGGCGAGTCACTCGCCTCTCTGTGCCTCTGCTTTCTTATTTGCATAATGGACATAATAGTAGGACCACTGTCAGAGGAGGGCTGTTTAAAAATCAGAACAATGCCTGGTACACAGGGAGCACTGTGTGTTGGTGGTTATCATTTTTATTATCAGTATTCTTCTTTTCAGCTTAAGGATAAACATTTAAAAATTCTAAACCTGAGGTATGCAGAGTCACTCTTTCAAGTTACGTACTCAGTGATGTTTTTTGAACACCCAGTGAAGGATGGTAGGTTGTGTTGGAACCAGCAACCTCTTCAGCCTGTGCTGGTATCTTTCCCAAGGTGGGAGACGGGCATCCGCTGAGGCTATGGAAGGCTTCTGTGGAGGTGGAAGCGCCCCCCTCGGTGGTTTTGAATCGCGTGCTGAGGGAGCGCCACCTGTGGGATGAGGATTTCGTGCAGTGGAAGGTGGTGGAAACGCTGGACAAGCAAACAGAAATCTATCAGTACGTGCAGAACAGCATGGCGCCTCACCCTTCCAGAGACTTCCTGGTTCTCAGGTAAGCCTGCCTCCGGGGTTTAAGATGCTCTGCTCCAAAAGCTGGATAAGAGCCGCAGGTTTAAGCATTTCACAGGTCTCCCACCTAAGTTCAGCCTCCACTGGCAACACTCAGCCGGCCCTCATTTCTCTCAGTGAAAACTGACTTTGCTGTTTTTATGCCCGACTTCCTGCTTCTGTCACCCAATTCACAGCTCTGCTGGGTTCTCTTATGGCCCCTTTCATTATGGAGCATACGGTTTATTAAGCCATAAATATTGTTCGTTTCCTCGGAACAGAGTCCCCCAAAATAACTGTTGTTTGTCCAGTTGTACTTTCTGCTAAATTATGCAAACTGAACCTGACTGGCTTTTCTCCTGATTTGGCCTTTCTGCCCCTGGGAAAGCAAGTCTTCAGTGGTGTAACTCTCAATCTGGAGTGTGTGTAACTTCAAAATTCCTCTGTATAACTTCAGCTGCTCATAATTCATTACCAGGCATGGAAACCTAGACAGAGCCCTGAAGGTCCAGCTATGCTGAGACACTTGGATGTCCAGAGAGGTTTCAGGGCTTGACAGGGCTTGCAAGACTGGTGTCTACTGTCGAAATATTGCTTCTAATAGATTTTTGGGTTGAGTTCCGGACCCCTGCTCTCTGGGTTTGGAGGGGGAAGCTCAACCAGCAATAGGAAGTTGCACAGCAGAGCTGTGTACATGGGCTGGTGAGTCAGGACTGAATCAGAAAGAAGAGGGACTGAGGATTCTAACAAACCCAAATAAAATATAATTAAATCAATACATCCTTTTTTTTAATTGATAACCGATGGTGAATGCTGTCTCTTCTCATATATTAGCAGTATAAAAAGAATCACTAGTGAAATTCCCAAATGTGTAATTTAAATAGTTTCTTTATTAAACTAGTCTTGATGGCAAACTAAAGGTTACTTTTCACATGGGCTATTTATGCCTTTGGAATTGGTCCTTAGGACCTTGAATTTTAAGGGTCATTTTTTTCCCTAAGTATATGTGTTTATCTTAGCAAGCTTGGGACCCTGGTGGAGAACGTGGGCGGTTGTAAGGGTGGCTTATTACCACAGTGATTGGGACATCACTCATCTCGTGGAAGTTAAACTTTACACCTTCACTCTCGCAAGCAGAAGATCAAATCGCTCTAGGACGGCAGCCACGGGGGGTTGGAGCCATGCCATGGCCTGCCTCTTCACTCCCTTAGGGGAGGCCGAGGGCCGGAGTCCGTGCATGGAACCGCCCTCGTTCCACTCATCCTGCAGTGCCACCGCCTGCTGTTTCTCATGTATCATTCCATCACTGCCTCGTGCCAGGCACTGTTGGAGGCTCCGGGGATACTGCAGGGAGCACAACAGACCACAACCCTTTATATTTTATTAGGGAGATAGAGTCAATAAATAATAAGCAAGGGGGATAGGAATAGAGTCAATAAATAATGAGCAAGGGGGATAGGATTACTTATCTTAGGGGGATGATAGGAAAGGGTAGAATTTCAAATATAGTGGTCAGAGCAGAGTCTCACTGTGTTGATATTTGATCCAAGACTTGAAGAAGAAGGTGGGTGGACCATGAGGCTGAGGGAGAACTCGGCACCCAAGAGGATTAATAATGAACCAGATGTGTTTCCTGCAGCAGGAATTCCTTGTGATTATGATACAAGAGGTAGAAAGTGACAGGTATGGAGAGGAGTCCAGGGCTGAGGCACTTCCTGTTTTCAGAGCGTCTCCTTGTCTAGGCTAGCACGCATGAGGCTGGTCTCCTATCCCCACAAATCTGTACAGCTTTCAGTCTTTGTTATTAATCACAGCCTTATGTATGAAAAGAGAATGGTCACACCCATGGAGAAGTTGCTAAGCATTTGTGTAGGGCTTGCTTATTCCCTAGTTCTAGGTAATAGTTTCTCTTTCTGGTGAGGTAGGACAGCACGAAGTTAGAGATGAGACAACTAAGCAAGGGGATAGGACTTGTAATGTAAATAACTAAGATTATAATAATCAAACCTACATCCTATGGTAGAAATGGTTGCTACAGAGATGCTCTCATGATTCCTGACTTCCATCTACAACCTTTTCCCAAGTGGTACACCGCCCCCCATGCTTGAATAGCTCCAGGAACAGTGAACTCACTACCCCTCATATAGCCCATTCCATTTTTGAAGAGTACACATTGTGAGACGGCTCTTGTCTGCACTAAATTAAAACATACCTTCATATCTCTGCTTTCTGGAGGCAAATCAACTGTATTTATTTCTTCTCCTGCTCAAGAGCCACTCAGGGACTTGAAGGCAATTAGCAGTCTGCATGTATCTAGTTTTCTTCAAGCTAAGCATCCTTTCAGACTTGAGTTGAGCACCACCTCCTCCAGGAAGCCATCCCCTGTACATGATCTCAGAGCGCTCTTTGCACAGCCATATCACTGCACTTGCCGTGGTGCTTTAGGGTTCTCTTGGTAGGTCTGTTTCTCCTCCTGGGCTGTAGACCTTTATGTCTTCAGTGGCTTCTCAGAGCTTGGCACACCCAATAGATATTTGGTGAAAGACTTGAATGGGCGAGTCCTAATTCCCAAACGGGTGAGACCAGCCCTTCAGTAATGTGCGGGAGCCTCCGCAGCCTCAGTTTGGGATTCCGAAAGCAGTTCTGAAAGCTGCAAGACCGTTTCTGACCTCTGGGTCAGAGGGCTGAGACCCTTGCTTTCAACTGCACGGTATAAAGTTCACATGCGCTTATGGAAACCATTAGCTTAGTCCAAGTAACTGGGCTTGGAATTTGAGCAAGAAAATATAAGTGTAAACCTCAGCGCTGTGCTCAGGGTTTTCTTTCTCTCTCAGCCCTAATTCCGACGTGCGGGTTTGTTTTGCTGCAGGACCTGGAAGACTGATTTGCCCAAAGGAATGTGCACCCTGGTGTCCCTCTCCGTGGAGCACGAGGAAGCCCAGCTCATGGGTGGTGTGCGGGCCGTGGTGATGGACTCTCAGTACTTAATGGAGCCGTGTGGGTCCGGCAAGTCGAGGCTGACGCACATCTGCAGGGTGGACCTGAGGTGAGCGGGCTCCTGGGGGCGGCGGGCGCGGGCTCACCGCACATTCGCTGGGGCCCTGTTTCTCATCTGGTCCCTTATTTCACTGTCCTTTTATTCCTCTTGCCATTAACATGCTTTCTAGAAGATTACGTGTGCCTCCCCCTCGCTTTTCCTCTTTCCGCCCTTGCTAAAATTCTGACTTTCAGGAGAAAGTCCTCTGCTCACCTTTATTTTCCGTTTTGTCCCACTTATACTTCTGTGCTTCGAGCACGGGGCAAACACCAGCACTAGAGCCCGGGATGTAGTAGGTGCTCAGTAAATACGAGTCCTCTTGTGTTTCTTCTCAGCCTGTCCCTTTTGCAGCTCCCTCCAGTTGTCCTCCTTTGAGAGGGAACTAACTTAAATCCAACCCCTTCAAGGCATTCATGATGCTGAGTTCTTGGTCTGGGTGGATATAAGCTGGGTTTTCTCAGTAAATTCTAGAATTAAGTCTGAATCACCCCTGAGGAGACGCTGTCATTTTAAAGCACCCGGTGAATACTGGAAAGATAGACCGAATACTTGGCCAAAAAGGCATTTTCAAGGCCCCTGTTGACAGAATGAGGTTCTCAGAGCCTCGGAGCAGCAGCCCCGAGTGTCATGCAGGTGGGCTGACATTCAGGGCACAAGCACAGCCCTGTCGACCGTGACAAATTGTCGTGATTTGGGAAAAGACTTTCCCACTTCCTTTCTGATTTTTGTCCCCGCAGAGGTCACTCCCCAGAATGGTACAATAAAGGCTTTGGACATCTGTGTGCAGCGGAAGTCGCCAGGATTAGAAACTCTTTTCAGCCCCTCATTGCTGAGGGTCCAGAAACTAAAATCTGAGTTTTCCCCAGTGTGACATCAAACTCAGGGAAGAGGAAGTGAAAGCAAACACTTGTGGGAGAGAGTGTGCGCGTGAGAAAGCAAGGGAGAGAGAGAAACCGATTGACAATGCTTATAAATGGAAGCACTGAGAAGTCGGAATGTTGAAGATGCAAGAATTTCTGAGAACTTTCCTAGCCTTCCTGGAGACGGCTACATCCCTACTAATATAATATTTTTAAAAATCAGAACATTTATCTATGTTACTTAAAATTAAATGGATTATTCCTTGTGCATTGCCTAATTTGCTATTTAAAGGCTTCTAAGAAGCGTATTCTTAACTGTAGATAAATGTATGTATAGCATATGTACATATGTGTGTATATCTCTATCTTTACTGTATATATGATGTAAAATATCAATTTTATATATAATTGCATATTATTTTGAAAAGGAACGAGTCTGATTCGGTGAGTCCCTTCCTCACCTGGTTCTTTCAAAGTTGTTCTGGGCGCTGTCTCCCCACCGTCCTGTAAGCTGAGCAGAATCTGCTGATGACACCAAAGTGTGAAAATATGTAGTCCGCCCTGATGTCTTACCAAAGGTTAGCCAACCAAAGGAAAACACATTAAATGGTCCTTACATGTTGTCAGCTTGTTTGTTTGTGTTATTCAAAAACTGAGAGTGGGGTGTTGGATAAAGCAAGGAAAATAATATTTAGTCCTCTTTAAAGCAAAGAAGTGGGTGAGGAGTTGTTCCCGAATGTAAGGCTAGATTACCGCTTGCCGTGGGGCCAGCAGATACAGTTTCAGTGACATGTTAGATGCCCATGGACCACTAGAGTCAGCCCAGTGACTCAAAGAGAGCCTGTATTTCCCTGCTGATGAGAGCTGAATATAATGGCTTTTGCAGATTCACAGCCAAAGGGAGCCTCTGTGTTTTGTTGCGTTTTCATACTTACATTTCATAATGTTCTTAAATGTCATTCTAGTTGACCAGTGGCCTATTTGGTCACAGTTAATTGGCATTTTCTTACCAATGTATTGCACTGAATTTAACTCTGGACACCAGATTAAGGGAGATGATGGTCATTCAAGAGTCCTGGACCATTTCAGCTTCAGGGAATTCTACTGTTGCTACATATGATGCTCTTAAGATAGACTTCATTAAAGTTTTGCAATCTGAAAGACAGGGTTTTTAAACTAATGTTAAGACCAAAACTGTGTTCTTCAATTAGTTTTAGAAAATATAAACAGGTCTGTTAAATTCCATGTTTCTTCATTAGTCAGTCAAGCTACCTATGCATTTGACCCAACCTTATTTATTATTGTATAGACTAAGCAAATTGACTATCCTTAACCAATTGCTAATGGATTTAAGTTGGTTTTTTATTGTAATTCAACAATGCTAGAGAGGAAGATAATTTATTGTGTTTGGTTTCAGGGAGAGATTGGTATCATAACTTAGCAATTCATGCTGGAGAAAAAAAAAAGAGTGTTTTCCTTTCTTTTCTTTTTATATTGTATGCGTTTATATAATGTTTTCTTTTATCAGCAATGTGCAATTCTTTTATTGAGAGAAATAAAAATGCTATATATGAGTTTTGTATGGTACCAGTAAAATCATACTGTTTGAATTGTGATCTAGGAATTTTTTGTTTCCTTGCCTACCGAAGAAGGTGGCAGCAAACCCATAATTTTCCATTTGCTCTGTGAGCAAAACAAATTCACTTCTTCCATACATCTTAAATTTAACCACATATGCCAGATTACTTTAATATGCATAGACAAGATCATTAGTGAATTTTAATTTAGCTTAATGCTGATCCTACTCCAGAGATGGGATCATATGTTTTCAGGAAATATGACAGGCACACAAGGATGAATGGTGTTGTGTCACCTAGAGCAGGCCTTTTCCAGCCTTAGCAGCACACGGATCACCCTCAGATATTGTTACACTAAGCCTCCGATTCAGGCAGTCTGAGGTGGACCTGAGATTCTGCATTTTGAACCAGCTTCGGGGATGCCCAGCCTGCCAGCCCGAAGACCACACCTTGAGAAGCTGGGACCTAGAGGATACTTAGAATAAAGCAAACATGGTTTTATTTCTGACTCCCCTTCTCTTCAAATTACCTGACTTTTTAATTTTTATGCACATACGAATCACATCACTGCTGCCTAACAACACAGTGCATCTTAAAAAAAAAAAGAGAAAGATGCAGCAAGCTTATTTGTCAAATACTACAGTATTTTATTCATTGTTATCTTGCCAATAGAAATAAAATATGATATTGCCTTTAAATATTATATTTATACCTCATGTATATCTTTACCTCAACTGTTGGTATCAATCATCAATTGTAAATAAATACTTGCCAAGGTAAAGAAATTTATATACATTAAATACACCCTTTTTTTTTCTATAAAATACATGTTGATTTTCATGCTTCATCCTGTAAGTGGAAAACCTGCTTCCTGAGGAAGAGTTCTCTCTAAAAAGCTTGCCATGAGCTTGATGCCTCAGTACTGTAGTCAAATCTCTCTCAAATATAAAGATTCATATAAAAGTCTAGATTGTTATCTACAGAACTTCATTGACAGTCTGGGTGCCTTAACCTATGTCTAAGGCATTATGGTGATGGGTAGGGATTTCTTTTACATTTCATTGTTCTTAAATCTAGAAGTTATAAGAACACTTTTAGAGTATTTTTATGAAGGATTCAGTGAACTCCAGCTACAATTCCATTTTCATTGAGTGCACAAGAAACTGAGACTTGATGACGTGACTTATGGCTGCACCACTGGACCATGAAGAGTAGCCACATCTGACTCTGAGCCTCTTGCTTTCCATCCTTGTACAGTGAGCCCTCCATATCTGCGGGTTCTGCATCCAAGGATTCAACCAACCACAGATCAAAAATACTCCGAAAAAAATTCCAGAAAATTCCAAAAAGCAAAACTTGAATTTGCTGTACACTGGCAGCTATTTACACAGCATTTACACTGTATTTACAGCTATTTACATACCATTTGCATTGTATTAGGTATTACAAGTAATCCAGAGATGATTTAAAGTATATGAGAGTATGTGCATGGGTTATATGCAAATACTACACCATTTTATATAAGGGACTTGAGCAATCCCTGGATTCTGGCACCTGAAGGGAGTCCTGGAGCTAATCTCCTGCGGATACTGAGGAACCACTGTACATGTTCTATGCTTTATTTCTAAAAGATGACAAAGGTCGCCCCTAATTAAGCAAGCAGGAGCTCTCGAACATTCTCAGCTACAGGCTACAAGAGCCACAGCAGCCCAAGTGACCACATGCCCACATAAAAATGATCCAAACTCTGCTCTCTGCTCCTCTCCCTCATCCTTTCTTCCATTACTTGCAAGTTTTGCTTTCATAGGCAAAGGAGGAATTTCAACGGTCCCTTTTCCTCTTCTATGTGAAAGAAGAGAACATGGTCATTCTAGCAGCCACAGGCAACCAGTGTCATTCTGGGACCCTGGAGCATATGAATTCAAACTTGATTCTGAGTCTACTTCATGAAATTCTTAGGCATGAAACTGTTCTACTTCTTTTTTTAAAATATTTTATTTATTTATTTATTTATTTAGGCTGTGCTGGGTCTTAGTTGCGGCACGCGGGATCTTCACTATGGCACGTGGCCTTCTTAGTTGCAGCATGCGTGCGGGATCTAGTTCCCTGACCAAGGATCAAACCCGGGCCCCCTGCATTGGGAGCACAGAGTCTTACCCACTGGACCACCAGGGAAGTCCCTGTTATACTTCTGTCTTTTGATATTTGGCCACAAAAAAAAATCGGTCGTATGATTTCTTCTCAAGAAATTAATGTAAAGGAATTAGATAGATCCTAGCCAAGTGGAGTGTCACTGTTCCGGTGATGCCCAGCCACTAGTGGGACATACAGGTCTGAAACATTATGAGAGTGACCAGGGCCCAAAGCTAGAGGTACATCCCATGTTCACTTCAGTCGTGTTATCCCTGCCTCTCCTGACTATACACATAACGGTCCAGTGATACCAAGCCACTCTTTTACATCTCTGTGACTTGACATTGACTTTCTCCCCATCTTGTTGGTCACGTAATAGCCTGTTTCTTCCTTAAAACCCTATTTGAGCATCATTTGCTCCATGGACTTTCCTGACCACCCATGTGAAATCCACCTGCTTCCTTATATATTACTCTTATTGCATGAATTGCATCTCATTTAGTTATTTGGCAATAAATCTAACTCTCCCACTAGACTATGAGCTCTTAGGGACATGGACCATGTCTTACTCAGCTTTGAAACTCCATCCCGTAGGACACCTTCTGCTACACCATTCTATAAGTATTTAAAATGACCTGGGCATCTGAAAACTGGGCATAACGATGATAGAAGCCATAGAAATGGAAGTCATAACCTAGTGTGGAGTATTCCAAAGCCAGTGAAATAACTCACATTTTGTGTCTGACTACTTCAACTCTCCAGTAGCACAGAGAATGGAGAATTAGCTGGTCTTCCAAGAAGTTAGATGCAACTGTTTCTGAAATTATCAAATGCTGAACATCTGTTTGCAGAAAATAGGACAGTTTGATTAGTTCATTCATTCAACAAATATGTGTGGAGCACTCATGATGTGCCAGACACTGTTCTAGACATTCAGTAAATAAAACAATAAATAAAATCAATGAATAAAACAGACAAAAAAATCCCTGTCCTCATGGAACTTATGGTCTAGAAGAGAAAACAGCCAAGAAACAAGATAAATAATTGACCAGGGAAGCTCTACAGAGAAAAATAAAATCAGAGGAAGGAAATTAGATAGTCAGGGAAAAGCTTACCAAGGGCCTGGGGTAAAGAACTACCAAAATGACACGCTGTTTGATTATTTTTCCTCAAGCTCCGCTGGAGCTGCTAAAATTACAGCGGTGGGAATGATCAATTCATCAATTTGCTGAGACCTTATTCCTTGTGAAGGAAAATAAGTAACAGCAACAGGAGGAAATGAAGCCTCTGGGAACTACACTTGCTGATGCATGATGGCTGCGTCTTTCAAGCCCATCAGAAAGCAGGGTTCCAGCAAGAGATGCACAGGTGCTGGAAGCCCGCGTGCCCCAGATGGGAACATTCAGTTCTTAGGCCTAGATGATCAAGTCCCCTGCCGTTCTGATTTCCAGATACAAGCATGTCTCCAAGGCCCCCGGATACTTCGCGGCGTTCTCGAGACAAGCGTCTCCGCGTACTGGAAGGCAGGCTCCCTTGTCAGCTTGGTTCATCCTCACACCCACACCCACCCCTGCTGACCACGACCACGACCGCTCACCTCACTGCTGGGACCCAGCCTGGCACCAGAGTCCTGGGAAGGGAGGAAGACCCCGTTCTCCCCGTGATACCTCCTCATGGAGCTGCTCCAAGTGCTTCCCTAAATCCCCACAACACACCTGAGACCAGGCGTCATTTGAGATAAGACTGAATCAACACACCTGGGAGACAGTGCAAGGTAGGATGTAACTTAAAGCTGCAGCCCCAAGGAGCTCTGCTTCCAGCGACTTAATCCACACCTGACCGCAGAGGCTCTCACCTCTCCGCCTGGCCGCCCTACCCCCCGACCCAACCCGCCTCACTCCCACGCCCAGGTCCCCAGCTTCAGAATGTGACGAACAACTGCACTGACAGCAGGAGGAATTCAGTCCGGCGGAAGACCCACCTTCACGCCCTGGCCGCATGGCTCCACCCCAAGACCCAGAAGATCATCACACCAGGCACGCGCGTGGATTCGCTGCCCTAAATCCGAGTCATCTTGGGAAACATCACCACGCTGCTCCTGTGGGCACAGCGGGTGCCAGCCCTATGTTGGGGCTTCCTCGCCTTCCCATCCCTGTGCTCACGTCAAGGGTGGCGGAAGCCTCTGCCATTCCCGTGGTTATCAGTCATCCCGCCTGATGAAAAGCTGATTGGTGACATTTTCATATGAATGTTTCAGACAGAGCTGCTCCACTGTAGATTTGCATAATGAAGTCTTTTATCTCCTTATCGGGCATCAGAGGCTTTCTCTCCTGTTACAAGGATTTCAGGCATCAGCAGGTAGGTGGAAGCTATTTTTGGAATAAGGAAGAGACTGAAATGCTACTACCACATTAAAAAAAAGCCTAACCCTGAAAGTCACCTGACCTTGTTGTTCTCCGGTGGTTGGAGTGTACGGGTCGTTTCCCCACATGGTCCCTGCTTCCCTGGGGAGGCTTGAGTGCAGCGCTCCCAGGAGAGTCAGAGACGGGAGCTCTATCTACCTGGATTCAGAAGGGCTCTTCCAGGGGGCCTCCTCCAGCCTGACCCTTCCTTACCCCGTCTTTCTCCCCCTCCACCACTTCAAAGCTGTCTGAATCTCATCTTTTCTTCTCAGAGAATCCCTACCCCCATTCCTTGGTTTCCAAGCCTGTCAAGCAGTTTTCTGAAGAAATTCCCAAGATGGTGTGTGGTATCCATTTTGTCTCAATCCTGTAATGCGCAGCTTTGCCAGGAACTTTGTGCCCAAGGAAGACCCGAGGGAGCACCCAAGAGGTGCCAGCCAGGGAGAAGGGACCCTGCCTTTCTGGGGGCTGGATTCCCATATACGCCAAATGGACGAGAGTTGAAGACGCTGGGTGAGGAAGGGCCAAACTGGGGAGTACTGGGCAAACAAACAAGACCAGGGGATGTGGCGGTGTTCGCTGCTTTTCCTGACGTCCTTCAGTTTCTCTGCTGCTCCCTCATCTACAGGGGAAAACTAAAAGGAAACAGGCACAACTATCCATTCTGTTTGAGCCACAGATAGTGTGCTGACTGCCACAGAGATGGGCAGTTCAAATTACTTTGGAGCAAAGGTCTCTCCGATGGTCTGAAATTAAACATGCTCTGGAAGGAGCAGCTGCGGGGGAAGGACCACCCATCGCTGGGATCTGCTGGAGCTGCCCTCTGGGACCTCACGCACGAGGAACACACACTCCAGAACAGGGCTTCCCTTCTAGAACTGCAGGAAACTGAACATTCAGCTCGAAAAAGACTTGGAAATGGCAAAGGAGAGTGGATTTCTTCTTAGTTTTCTATCAGTTTGCAGTGGTTCCAGTATAAACCCAGCAGCGTATGTATGAAGCATAAAAAACATCAAAGCAGTGATGCAGCATTTCAAAAAGAAATTCAGCAGCAATTTGGCTGCCTTGTTCACTTTTCAGACGGTTGTGTAGCTGTCCTGATCTTCCCCATAAATCTCAAAATTCACATTTAACAGAGCCCTGCTCCCCGGTAGTCCTGATGCTGCAAAGCAGGCATCAAGCAGGATCCTTTAAATGAAATGAAGGAATTTTAACCAGTCATATATACAGCAACAGTTGTCACTTCCTGAAGATGAAAAAGAACAAGAGGGGGACAGTTTTTCTCTGAGAAGACAGAAGAACACTTTGCAATTTTTGTTCAAGGATTGGGGAGCATAAAACGCACAGCTCCTCGTGTTCCCACATTCCAGTGTCAAGATGTTACGCAGAGATCAGAAATAGACCCAAGGTGACGTCCATAGTGTGAGCCATGCAAATGCGGAAAAGACTCGCCAGCGGCGGTAATTTCCAGGACGAGCGTCAGGCCACTGAAACGGGACAAAGGAATCAAGGCCAGAAGAGGCAGCAAGCAGGATGACAGTTCTCCACGGCATTCTCCAAGTGGAATTTCGAAGGCTAATGAGGGGAACCATAGTGAACCAGAACTTCAAACCTAGAAGTATAAACGTCCAGGGAACGTTCTGATGCCCTGTATGCTATGGGTTCTTTATCTTCCTACTTCAGATCATCACCAATCACACATGGAATAAACTTCCCATTAAGTAAAAAGTGATAAGACAATAATGACAGCTGTGTGCATTGGGGCCTTGCTGTTTACCAAGGATTTTTCATACACACTCACATACATGTATATATGTATACAGAATGTAGGTATTAATCCTCACAACAACCCAATGACATAGATACTATTGTATCTATTTTTTAGAAGAGTAAGTTGAGGCTGAAAAAGGACTGGTGACTTCCCTGATGTCACCCAACCAGGACTGACACCCAGGCAATCTGAGCTTTGCTCTGCTGCTTCCCTTAAAGAGGAGGGTTCCTCTATGACAGAATGATGAAATCAGGAAGCTATGCTGGCTGTAAGAACACCCAGCGGATTGGCTGAGTGGATCTTCTAAAAAGTGACATTTTGAGTATAATTGCAAATAGTCTCCAACAAGAAGAAGACACCGGGGCTTCCCTGGTGGTGCAGTAGTTAAGAATCCACCTGCCAGTGCAGGGGACATGGGTTCGAGCCCTGGTCCAGGAAGATCCCACATGCCGTGGAGCAACTAAGCCCATGCACCACAACTGCTGAGCCTGCGCTCTAGAGCCCACGAGCCACAACTACTGAGCCCACGTGCCACAACTACTGAAGCAGGAGCGCCTATAGCCTGTGCTCTGCAACAAGAGAAACCACCGCAATGAGAAGCCCACGCACTGCAATGAAGAGTAGCTCCTGCCCTCCGCAACTAGAGAAAGCCTGTGCACAGCAATGAAGACCCAACACAGCCAAAAATAAAATAAATAAATTTTAAAAAGAAGACAGCAAGACAGTGGGGCACACAGCAAGCCCACTGGTGAGGCCAGACTTGGAAGCAGCAAAGGGCACATGAGGGAGGGACAACATACCTCCAGCCAGGCTACTCTGTCCAGCCCTTTGCAGCACCTTCTAGGGGAGGGGAGTTGCTAGTGTGAATCACCGAGCTCTGTAACATTGTTTGGAGGTGGTCACAGCATCGCCAGGTGGTACCCATCATGTGTGCTCCTTCCTCTGTGCACGCAGCTGGGCTGCTAAGTACAGCTGGATACACGGATAGATCCCCATCCCGCCCTGTGGCATGACGGGGCCTGCTCAGTCCTAACATTTAGGTTCAGAAGCAAGTGGGAGCCCTCGTACTTTACTATAATTCTCAGACATTTGCACAGCTATTAATAAAGACGTCTTTTGATACCCTTCTGCTATTGTTCCTGTGCACAGAGAGATTTCCGAGCCTGTGGGAAGGATCACTGATAATAGATGATCAAGATCTCAGCATTCCTGGGGCCCTGGCAATAATTATATCTAATGACATTAAAATTATGTCCTGGGTAATAGGAACATACATATTGATAATTACCTTAAATGTAAATGGATTAAATGCTCCAACCAAAAGACATAGACTGGCTGAATGGATACAAAAACGAGACCTGTATATATGCTGTCTACAACAGACCCACTTCAGACCTAGAGACACATACAGACTGAAAGTGAGGGGATGGAAAAAGATATTCCATGCAAATGGAAATCAAAAGAAAGCTGGGGTAGCAATTTTCATATCAGACAAAATAGACTTTAAAAAAAAAGACTATTACAAAAGACAAAGAAGGACACTACATAATGATCAAGGGATCAATTCAAGAAGAAGATATAACAATTGTAAATATTTATGCACCCAACATAGGAGCACCTCTATAAATAAAGCAAATGCTAACAGCCATAAAAAGGGAAATCGACAGTAACACAATAATACTAGGGGACTTTACCACCCCACTTTCACCAATAGACAGATTATCCAAAATGAAAATAAATAAGGAAAAACAAGCTTCAAATGATACATTAAACAAGATGGATTTAATTGATACTTACAGGACATTCCATCCAAAAACAAAAGAATACACTTTCTTCTCAAGTGCTCATGGAATATTCTCCAGGATAGATCATATCCTGGGTCACAAATCAAGCCTTGGTAAATTTAAGAAAATTGAAATCGTATCAAGTATCTTTTCCGATGACAACACTATGAAACTAGACATCAATTACAGGAAAAAAATCTGTAAAAAATACAAACACATGGAGGCTAAACAATACACTACTAAATAACCAAGAGATCACTGAAGAAATCAAAGAGAAAATCAAAAATACCTAGAAACAAATGACAATGAAAACACGACGACCCAAAACCTATGGGATGCAGCAAAAGTGGTTCTAAGAGGGAAGTTTACAGCAATACAATCTACCTCAAGAAACAAGAAACGTCTCAAATAAACAACCTAACCTACACCTAAAGCAATTAGAGAAAGAAGAACAAAAAAACCGCAAAGTTAGCCGAAGGAAAGAAATCATAAATATCAGATCAGAAATAAATGAAAAAGAAATGAAGGAAATGATAGCAAAGAGGAATAAAACTAAAAGCTGGTTCTTTGAGAAGATAAACAAATTTGATAAACCATTAGCCAGACTCATCAGGAAAAAAAGGGAGAAGACTCAAATCAACAGAATTAGAAAGGAAAAAGGAGAAGTAACAACTGACACTACAGAAATACAAAGGATCATGAGAGATTACTACAAGCAACTATGTGCCAATAAAATGGACAACCTGGAAGAAATGGACAAATTCTTAGAAAAGCACAACCTTCTGAGACTGAACCAGGAAGAAATAGAAAATATAAACAGACCAATCATAAGCACTGAAATTGAAACTGTGATTAAAAATCTTCCAACAAACAAAAGCCCAGGACCAGATGGCTTCACAGGCAAATTCTATCAAACATTTAGAGAAGAGCTAACACCTAGCCTTCTCCAACTCTTCCAAAATACAGCAGAGGGAGGAACACTCCCAAACTCATTCTATGAGGCCACCATCACCCTGATAACAAAACCAGACAAAGATGTCACAAAAGAAGAAAACTACAGACCAGTATCACTGATGAACATAGAGGCAAAAATCCTCAACAAAATACTAGCAAACAGAATCCAACAGCACATTAAAAGGATCATACACCATGATCAAGTGGGGTTTATCCCAAGAATGCGAAGATTCTTCAATATACGCAAATCAATCAATGTGATACACCATATTAACAAATTGAAGGATAAAAACCATATGATCGGGCTTCCCTGGTGGCGCAGTGGTTAAGAATCTGCCTGCTAATGCAGGGACACGGGTTTGAGCCCTGATCTGGGAAGATCCCACATGTCACGGAGCAACTAGGCCCGTGAGCCACAACTACTGAGCCTGCGCGTCTGGAGCCTGTGCTCTGCAACAAGAGAGGCTGCGATAGTGAGAGGCCCGCGCACCGCGATGAAGAGTGGCCCCCACTTGCCACAACTAGAGAAAGCCCTCGCACAGAAACAAAGACCCAACACAACCAAAAATAAATAAATAAATAAATAAATAAATAAATAAATAAATAAAAACAAACAAAAAACATATGATCATCTCAATAGATGCAAAAAAAGCTTTTGACAAAATTCAACACCCACTTATGATAAAAGCTCTCCAGAAAGTAGGCATAGAAGGAACTTACCTCAACATAATAAAGGCCATATATGACAAACCCACAGCTAACATCGTTCTCAATGGTGAAAAACTGAAACTATTTCCACTAAGATCAGGAACAAGACAAGGTTGCCCACGCTCACAACTATCATTCAACATAGTTTTGGAAGTTTTAGCCACAGCAATCAGAGATGAAAAAGAAATAAAAGGAATCTAAATCGGAAAAGAAGAAGTAAACCTGTCACTGTTTGCAGATGACATGATAGTATACATAGAGAATCCTAAAGATGCTACCAGAAAACTACTAGAGCTAATCAATGAATTTGGTAAAGTAGCAGGATACAAAATTAATACACAGAAATTTCTTGCATTCCTATACACTAATGATGAAAAACCGTAAAGAGAAATTAAGGAAACATTCCCATTTACCATTACAACAAAAAGAATAAAATACCTAGGAATAAATCTACCTAAGGAGACAAAAGACCTGTATGCAGAAAACTATGAGACACTCATGAAAGAAATTAAAGATGATTACAAACAGATGGAGAGATATACCATGTTCTTGGATTAGAAGAATCAACATTGTGAAAATGACTATACTACCCAATGCAATCTACAGATTCAATGCAATCCCTCTCAAACTACAGCATTTTTCACAGAACTAGAACAAAAACTTTCACAATTCGTATGGAAACACAAAAGACTCTGAATAGCCAAGGCAATCTTAAGAAAGAAAAACGGAGCTGGATTAATCAGGCTCCCTGACTTCAGACTATACTACAAATCTACAGTAATCAAGACAGTATGGTACTGGCACAAAAACAGAAATATGGATCAATGGAACAGGATTGAAAGCCCAGAGATAAATCCACGCACATATGGTCACCTTATCTTTGATAAAGGAGGCAATGATATACAATGGAGAAAAGACAGCCTCTTCAATAAGTGGTGCTGGGAAAAATTGACAGCTACACGTAAAAGAATGAAATTAGAACACTCCCTAACACCATACACAAAAATAAACTCAAAATGGATTAAAGACCTAAATGTAAGGCCAGACACTAGAAAACTCTTAGAGGAAAACATAGGCAGAACAGTCTATGACATAAATCACAGCAAGATCCTTTTTGACCCACCTCCTAGAGAAATGGAAATAAAAACAAAAATAAACAAATGGGACCTAATGAAACTTGGAAGCTTTTGCACAGCAAAGGAAACCATAAACAAGATGAAAAGACAACCCTCAGAATGGGCAAAAATATTTGCAAATGAAGCAACTGACAAAGGATTGATCTCCAAAATATAAAAGCAGCTCATGCAGCTCAATATCAAAAAAAACCAACAACCCAATCCAAAAATGGGCAGAAGATCTAAATAGACATCTCTCCAAAGAAGATATACAGATTGCCAACAAACACATAAAAGGATGCTCAACAACACTAATCATTAGAGAAATGCAAATCAAAACTACAATGAGGTATCACCTCACACCAGTCAGAATGGCCATCATTAAAAAATTGACAAACGATAAATGCTGGAGAGGGTGTGGAGGAAAGGGAACCCTCTTGCACTGTTGGTGGGAATGTAAATTGATACAGACACTATGGAGAACAGTATGGAGGTTCCTTATAAAACTAAAAATAGAACTACCATATGACCCAGCAATCCCACTCCTGGGCATATACCCTGAGAAAACCATAATTCAAAAAGAGCCATGTACCACAATGTTCATTGCAGCTCTATTTACAATAGCCAGAACATGGAAGCAACCTAAGTGTTCATCGACATATGAATGGGTAAAGAAGATGTGGCACATTTGTACAATGGAATATTACTCAGCCATAAAAAGAAACGAAATTGAGTTATTTGTAGTGAGGTGGATGGACCTAAAGACTGTCATACAGAGTGAAGTAAGTCAGAAAGAGAAAAACAAATACCATATGCTAACACATATATATGGAATCTAAAAAAAAAAAAAAAATGCTTCTGAAGAACCTAGGGGCAGGACAGGAATAAAGACGCAGACATGGAGAATGTACTTGAGGACATGGGGAGGGGGAAGGGTAAGCTGGGACAAAGTGAGAGAGTGGCATGGACATATATACACTACCATATGTAAAATAGATAGCTAGTAGGAAGCAGCCGCATAGCACAGGGAGATCAGCTCGGTGCTCTGTGACCACCTAGAGGGGTGGGATAGGGAGGGTGGGAGGGAGACGCAAGAGGGAGGAGATATGGCAATATATGTACACATATAGCTGATTCAGTTTGTTATACAGCAGAAAATAATACACCATTGTAAAGCAATTATACTCCAATAAAGATGTTTAAAAAAAAATTATGTCCTGTTTCCTAAAAACAGGGCAAAATATCAAGGACAGATTCAAAAGATGGGCATAACACCTATGAGCAGCGTCAGGAATATGAAACCCAGCATTTATTGAAATTTTCAGAATGTACTGAGGACAGCAATAAATAAGCAGTAATAATAAAGACTTGTAAAATGCATATTTAGTGCAAGAATAAAGAGAAGAAAGGGATAGACCTGTGCTTGACATGGATGATGTTTTATCTGTAGAAGACAAAAAGAAAGCAAAAAGATTTCTTCCTTATAGCATCCTCAACTTTCCAACCATAAACATCTCCCTCCTGAATAATGTAGAACGATACCTGGTTCAGAGGGTGGTTTAAAAATATGTCCACAAATTATTCACCTCCAGCCTTCAAGAGGCGGAGCTTAATTCTCCTCTCCTTGAGTGTGGGCTGTGTTTAGTGACTTGCTTCTAAGAAATAGAATGTGGTCGAAAGAACAGAGAGTGACTCATTTCTCATGGGTAGATACCTAGGAGCAGAATTGCCGGACCATGTAAGGTATTTTTGTTTAACATTTTAAGAAACTACCAAACTATTTTCCAAGTGGCTGAGCATTTTACCCTCCCACTAACAAAGCATAAGGATTCCAGTTTCCCCACATCCTTGTCCATCTTTTGGGTTATAGACATCTTAGTGGGTGAGAAGTCATTCAGTTTAAAATGTTGGTCACTGTTTTAAACTTTAAACAAAAATGGAAGTTCTAATTGATCACAGGAAATGATAGAATTCAATTAACTCAACTCTGGTTCTTTGTTTTACAGTCACTCATTGTTTATGTCAAATATACAGTCCAAACAATCACAGGGTTGGAAACAGGAACTGAATTATGCCCAAAGCAAGGCAGAACAATTCCAAACTCTCACCTGTTCTTGCTCTTATTTTCTTACTATTGAAACAAACCCATGTAGCCGGATCTGCCTGTGTCAGGGGCTGACTGTAGCTGAGAGTTCTCTGAGTTAACTTCCTAGTAGATTAAAAAGCTTATTAAAGGATATATAATCAAATATGCTAATTGGAAGCTTACATATATTCTGCTAAAACTCAGCAGTAACTGCAACGATTGATATAGAACAAAGAACAATAAAATATCTCACTAAAAGAATTTAGAACTGCCAGCTCATGGTGATAATAAAAAGCAGAGCAAATTTCAGTTGGTTTTCTCAGTTTTTAAATTCCCACAGATGCTGCAATAATGAACCGCCTCTTACTTGTACTCCAGCCAGAAGCTCTGACTCTTTGTAGTCCCGCTGCCAGGGACCATTCCCCACCACTCCAGGAGGAAGCTGGGAGGATGTGGGAACACCGACTTCTTACTGACTGGTACATTTTTAAAGCCAAGGGTGAATTGTAACTGTTTAAGTTATCACCTTTATAAATTGCCAAAGGACAATTTAATGACAACTTGTATAAGAAGCAGTGAAGAGGGTGAGATGGAGAGCATATTTCTGCACTTGCTCCCTAGACCCTTGTCGGAAATCCTCTTGGGCTGTGCCTTATGCTGACATGTGCTCACTCTGCCTTTTCCAGATGCCACCTTATGAGTAAGGAAAATGCTCTAAATGAACACATCTTCACTGGGACCTCACAGACAACAGATTTAATTAAGAACAGGGGAAAGAACAGGGAATTAAGAAAGTCAAATACATTCCTTCCCAGCTGGAGACATAGACCAGTACGGGGGGAGAGTGGGTATCTAGGCTGGGAAACCCCTCAAACTTAGGCACACATGGGGGAAAACCCTTGAGAAGCACTCTCAGGGGGCCAGGCAGAAAAGTACAGACACCTTAAAACAACAGTAAGCCTCCCAGTTCAAAGTGACTGGAAGCTGGTTCTATGAAACCAGGAAGAACGTTCTGCCCAGAGGGGCAGCTGGTCAGTCTTGAAACCACAAGAAAGGAAATCTCAGAGGGGAACACTGGGAATGCCCATCGGAAAGAGAGCACCAGGGCAGTGGGCTTCCAGGGCCTCGCTCCCCTGTCAGTGGCCTCTCCCCAAGGGACACACAGGCCACCAGCATCCTGTCCCCCTATCTCACTGAATTCTGTTCTGTGCTCACCAAGCAACCTTCGAGTGTGATCTCCTGCCCACAAGTGGGGCCTCATGGGGAGATAACGCACACGCAGAGTGGGAAGCTGTTTTTGGTCCTCAGAGCAGAGCCACAGATCTAAATGGGAATGGAGGGATTGGGGAGAAGAAGGATGAGTGGAAAAAAGCTTCAGAAAGGGCTTCCAAGTCACAGAAAGCATCATTCTACCCCCTCCTCTCCACCCGGGTGCCTTCCTTTGCATCTGAGCCCTGAGGTGTTAGGCAATGCCATAGCAGGGCACGGGGAGTTTTAGAGAATCACCATTTCCAACCCTAGTGGACATTTGCATGATTGTGGATTCTCAAAAATAAGTGCCCGTAGATTAAGGTAGAGTCCTCAGGCATGGACATCTGAGGGCTACGAAGGGCTCACAAACACTGAGTCCCCTCCATAACGACAGCCTCAAAATCCAGCTGTTTTCAAAGAACTGATACGCAAAGCATCATGATGCACATTTAAATTGTGGCAGCCATTCTTCTTAGTGGTATTTTAACATCTCTGAAATTTAGATTAAGGAGGGGGTCATACAAAGTGGCAAAATTCACCGGGGAGTCTTTTGTTGTCATTGTTTAATATGACCATGTTCCCAGAAATACTTGCCCATAATTGCCCTTCTCTACAGGAACAGAACGGTTCTTAGCGGCAGGTCAAGTGCGGTTTCTAAGAAACCTGAAACTTCCCGAAACCTGATTTTTTGTTTTGTTTTGTTTTTTGCGGACAAACTATGAAAGGTTTATTCTCAAATATTCGGACTTGACCCTCCATCCTTCCACATTAGTGCGAGCACCAAAGCAATTCCATGTATTGTTTTCTGACACACAAAAACTGTTCACCTCAGGCTACTCAGGCTAGAGACAGGCAAGGAGGGAGTGAGAAATGAGTCTGATCTGAGAGCATTTGTAGAGGAAAACAACACGGCACCTCCCCTGAGGAGACAGGAGTGACCACCCCCTCGCCCCCAGCCAGTGTGGGCCAGATCCGTCCCATCCATTTAGCTTTGAGAGCCTGAGTTTCCCCTCCAAGATCTGTATCAAGGGTCACTAAAAAGTACATTTGCCTTAAAGGTTAGTTAATGTAACAATGGGTTTTAACTAACTACGTGATCTATCAATAAGGAGAGATCGTGGGTCTTCAAAGAGATCATAAGACAAAAGTCAAGGAAACCAGCGAGATAGATGATGGTCCTGGAGAAGAAGTAATCACCCAACAGGAAGGAGAAAATCAGGGGAAAGGGGTAACTGTATGGCAGGACCACCCTGGAGAAGTCAGTAACACCCCCTGCAGACATTCTTTATTTCCCAAGTGAGTAGCTGGCCTTGAAGATCTGGTCTCAAGGTTTAACTGGCATTCCCAGTGTCAGGAGTTATCACGCAAAGTCTTCTACAGGCATGATCCCTGCTTCTCTTCCTAATGTGCTGTAACTCCAGGAATTAAGAGAAATGTAGCTCTTCGGAAGTTCCCTTGTATAGATTTCTAGTTTCTCTTTAATTAAAACATTTAATAATACAAAGCTGGTGCAAAAATTGGCAGGTCCATTAAACTGTCAAGCGTGGCAAAATGGTTGTTCAATGTTCTGTCTTTTTCTGTGGCTCGCACACAATCTGACAAATGGAACGATAAAGAAACGTGGAGCTCCTGTGTTTACTTAAGTAGGCTGCAGAGATGAAAAAGAACTCTCCTCAGTGTGCTGACTGGAACATAATTGCTGACAGAATAGCAGCTACAGGAACAATAAGGTAGAAAAGTCAGGTCTTAGGAAAAGTGACTGAAAGCTTGCCTATCGGTAGCCTGGCATTCCTTTATTTTTTATTATTCCACAAAGAGAACATAAATGGGGATCATGCTAGCTTTTTAAATAGTTCAATTCCTTCCCCCTCTTATTTATTCCTTCCTTCTTTCCTACCTTCCTTTCTTTCTTCCTAAACCACACTAAGTATCCTGTGTTAACAACCTAGTGTTGTAAACACATACACACATTCACAAATGCACATATACACGACACGACATAGTTTCTTCCTTGTATATTAGTATTATTTACAGAAATATAGTACCATACATCTCTGCAGCTAGATTTTTGTCACTCAATAATACTTCATAGAAATCCTAACCAACTGTACAGACTTTGCTATAGTATATCCTTTTTAATGGCTGCATAATATCCTAGGAAATTTTTTTAATATTTTCTTTTGAAGATTGATTCAACCATTCTTCTATGGTGATTCACTTTGTTTCAGAATTTTAACTGTATGAATAATGCTGTAATAAACATCATGGTACATATATTTTTATGAAATTATTATGTATTTTTATTTCTTTGGAATAGCTTCTCAGGAATGAGACTGGTGGATCAAAGTATATGCGAATTTTTATTCTCAGAAGATATTGCCATACTGCAATTAATATTTAACTTGTAGAGTACGACAGTACCTTTTCCTGTGCATCCTTACCTCTAAAGAGTGTGATGGTGTTATGTTCTATTATATTTTTATTAAATACATGGTTATAAAGGGATAATGCATTGTTACTTTGATTTGCATTTCTTTGATTACTGATAATTTTGAGTATCCATATGTTTATGGCCATTATATCCACTTTTGGATAAATTATCCATTCGTATTTATTTTCTATTATTTGTTGCCATTAGTAAGAACTCTTAGTATTTTAAAGATATTAACTTTGTTTTAATCATCTGTGATGCAAATATATTTTTAACTATACAATTTCTCATTGACGTTGTTTAAATCTTCTATAGCTTTTGGTTCCTTGTCTTGGTTAAGAACAGTCTCCACAAACCCTAAACTGTATGTACAGGCTCCTAGATTTTCTTCTGTAATTTAAGTCATTCATTCATCTATCTATTCATTGATTTATTTTTACACTTAATTTTTTGCTCTGAAGTCTTCAGTTATCTGGAATGTATTTCTATAAATGCTGAGAGATGTGTACATTTCCATTTTCTTCCAGCTGCATGGTCAATTGAGCCAGCACCTTCCAGCTCACACTGAATTAAAGTATCAACTTCATAATAGATTAAAATAGTGTATATTTTGGAATCTATACCAAGACTTTTCATTCAATTCCTCTACCATGTTTATTTATTTTAAAAACCAATGCCTTATTTATTTGATTATAGTGGCTTTATAGTACGCTTTAATATCTGCACTCACTAGTCTTCTTTGTATACATTTTATTCTTGGGCTTTTTATTTTTCCAAATAAGCTTTAAGATCTTTTTATATTGTTTTTAAATGCTATGATTCTATACAGTGGAGAAAAGACAGCCTCTTCAACAAGTGGTGCTGGGAAAACTGTACAGGTACATGTAAAGGTATGAAATTAGAACACTCCCTAACACCATACACAAAAATAAACTCAAAATGGATTAAAGACCTAAATGTAAGGCCAGACACTATAATATTCTTAGAGGAAAACATAGGCAGAACAGTCTATGACATAAATCACAGCAAGATCCTTTTTGACCCAACTCCTAGAGAAATGGAAATAAAAACAAAAATAAACAAATGGGACCTAATGAAACTTAAAAGCTTTTGCACAGCAAAGGAAACCATAAACAAGACCAAAAGACAACCCTCAGAATGGGAGAAAATATTTGCAAATGAAGCAACTGACAAAGGACTGATCTCCAAGATTTACAAGCAGCTCATGCAGCTCAATAACAAAAAAACAAACAACCCAATCCAAAAATGGGCAGAAGACCTAAATAGACATTTCTCCAAAGAAGATATACAGATTGCCAACAAACACATGAAAGGATGCTCAACATCATTAATCATTAGAGAATTGCAAATCAAAACTACAATGAGATATCATCTCACACTGGTCAGAATGGCCATCATCAAAAAATCTAGAAACAATAAATGCTGGAGAGGGTGTGGAGAAAAGGGAACCCTCTTGCACTGTTGGTGGGAATGTAAATTGATACAGCCACTATGGAGAACAGTATGGAGGTTCCTTAAAAAACTAAAAATAGAACTACCATACGACCCAGCGATCCCACTACTGGGCATATACCCTGAGAAAACCATAATTCAAAAAGACTCATGTACCAAAATGTTCATTGCAGCTCTATTTACAATAGCCAGGACATGGAAGCAACCTAAGTGTCCATCATTGGATGAATGGATAAAGAAGATGAGGCACATATATACAATGGAATATTACTCAGCCATAAAAAGAAACGAAATGGAGGTTATTTGTAGTGAGGCGGATGGAGTTAGAGTCTGTCATACAGAGTGAAGTAAGTCAGAAAGAGAAAAACAAATACAGTATGCTAACACATATATATGGAATCTAAGGAAAAAAAAAAAAAAAGGTCATGAAGAACCTAGTGGCAAGATGGGAATAAAGACACAGACCTACTAGAGAATGGACTTGAGGATATGGGGAGGGGGAGGGGTAAGATGTGACAGGGTGAGAGAGTGGCATGGACATATATACACTACCAAATATAAAATAGATAGCTAGTAGGAAGCAGCCGCATAGCACAGGGAGATCAGCTCGGTGCTTTGTGAACACCTAGAGGGGTGGGATAGGGAGGGTGGGAGGGAGAGAGACGCAAGAGGGAAGAGATATGGGAACATATGTATATGTATAACTGATTCACTTTGTTATAAAGCAGAAACTAACACACCATTGTAAAGCAATTATACGCCAATAAAGATGTTAAAAAAATGCTATGATTCTAATTGGAATTGCCATATATATAATTAATGTTAAATGTAAATATTATATGTACATGTATATAGTGAATTTTAGAAGCTCTAACATTTAAATTATTTTTAGTCTATACATCTAAGAACTTAGTATGATTTTCCATTTGTTTGAGTCTTGTTTTCAGGATGTAATAGTTGTCTTCCCACAGTATTTCTTTGCATTTTATTGTAACCACAGATTGATTTTTCCCATTTTCATGGTTAGGTCATTTCTGCTATTGATTGTTATATGTATTTTTATATCTATCTGTCTTACCAATTCAAGTATTTTTTCCTTATGTCTCTTGGGTTTTCCAGGAATATAATATCATCGCGAAAAAGAGTTTTATCCTTTCTTTTTCAATGTTTATACAAATTATTTTACTATCTTTTCTCACTGCATTTGCTAGAACTTTTAAAACAATGTTGAATAATAATGGCAAGAACAAGCAATCTTATCTAGTTCCTGGTCATAATTAAAGTAATTTTAGTGGTCTGCTATTTAAAATAATGTTTACCAGTGTTTTGTAGTCTTTATCATCTTACAAATGTTCCTCCTGTACATATTTTCCTGAAGTTCTTATTAAGGATAGCTGCCAAATGTTTATCAAGATGGCTTTTCGACATCTATTGACATGTTAATTTACTTTTCTGCTTTAATTTGTTGGTGTAATGAATCATATTGCTTGATTTCCTGATACCAATGCAACCTTGCATTCTTGCAATAAACTCTACTTGGCCATAGTTTATTAGTCAGTTAATATTCAATACATTGTTGGATTATTGTAGCTAATATCACATTTAGAATTTTCTGCATCTAGTGTACTATTGGTCTTTTTGCAGTACTATTTTTATCAGGTTGCAGTAATAAGATTGGCCTCATAAATACAATGAGAACTTGTCTGTCTTCTTCTATAGTCTTAAATAATTTAAATTACATCAGAAATGCTTGCCCTCTAAGGTTAAATAGTGTTCAGCTATGCAATGATCAAATCCTGTTAACTTTTTCAACAATACATTTTTAATTTCTTTTCTAATCTCTCCTATGGTGCTCAAACTATTCAAAATTTCTACTTCTTCAATGAATTTTAAAAATTCATATTTTCCTAAGAAATCAACAATGTTTTCTAGATTTCTAAATTACTTTACTGAGATTAAGACTTTCTGTGTGGTCAAGAACATGATCAACTATTTTTGTAAATGTTACATGGACACTACAAAACTATATGTTCTTTGGGAGTCAATAAATAAATAAATTTGTGTTTAATAAATAGAAATTTATTGAATCCATCTTGTACACACTAGCTATAGGTTTAGGAGAAATATGCTAACTTTCTACCTCTGTCCCTTTGCTCATCTTGAAACTTTTTTTATAAAGGTGTTCACCACACCTGTCCCCAGTGTCTGGGTAACTTGTATTTATGCATAGGTCTCAGTTTTATGTCACTTCCCCCAGGAAGTCCTCCTTCATAGCCTATACTCAGTTGGGGAACAGATTCATGATACAAAGAACATTTTCTTCTTGGCACTTGTCATATTGGTCATTATGTTGTTATTTGTATAAGTAATAAAGCAATATCTTTCTTATGATCTAATAACTTCCACGAGGATTGAATAATGTTTGCTTTATCTTATCGGCAAAACATAGTTAAACACAATAGAGTTTAACTGGCACACAGTAGGCATGCAATATATATTTCTTATATGAATGAATGAATGAATGAATAAATGAATGGTCTGTTAATCAGAGGAGATATAAATTAAGGAACCATCACTGGCAGTTTTCCACTGTGTGGTTGGAAACCCAGGCTGCCACATCACGGAACCTTGAAGCAGACATGCAAGAAAGAAGCAGAGTTGAGAGATGGAGGAAAAGAAAATTTCCCAGCTCACAACAGCACATCAGTCCCTCTTTAAAGTTTGGATCGGAGGCCCAACTTCATCCCAGTCCTTGGGTTCCTGAGACGTGCTGTAGCCTTGTAATTCCACTTTTTGCTGAAGCTAAAAACAAAACCAGATTTCCTTAGTTTTTTCCTAATGTCCATTTCCTGTCCCAGGATCCCATCCGGGACACCACATAACATTTTTTTTAACATCTTTATTGGAGTATAATTGCTTTACAATGGTGTGTTAGTTTCAGCTTTATAACAAAGTGAATCAGTTATACATATACATATGTCCTCATATCTCTTCCCTCTTGCGCCTACCTCCCTCCCACCCTCCCTATCCCACCCCTCTAGGTGGTCACAAAGCACAGAGCTAATCTCCCTGTGCTATGCGGCTGCTTCCCACTAGCTATCTATTTTACGTTTGGTAGTGTATATATGTCCATGCCACTCTCTCACTTTGTCCCAGCTTACCCTTCCCCCTCCCCATGTCCTCAAGTCCATTCTCTACGTCGGTGGCTTTATTCCTGTCCTGCCTCTAGGTTCTTCAGAAGCTTTTTTAAGATTCCATATAGGTGTTAGCATACGGTATTTGTTTTTCTCTTTCTGACTTAACTTCACTCTGTATGACAGTCTCTAGGTCCATCCACTTCACTACAAATAACTCAATTTCATTTCTTTTTATGGCTCAGTAATATCCCACTGTATATATGTGCTACATCTTCTTTATCGATTCATCTGTCAATGGACACTTAGGTTGCTTCCACATCCTGGCTATTGTAAATAGAGCTGCAATGAATATTGTGGTACATGACTCTTTTTGAATTATGGTTTACTCAGGATATATGCCCAGTAGTGGGATTGCTGGGTCGTATGGTAGTTCTATTTTTAGTTTTTTAAGGAACCTCCATACTGTTCTCCATAGTGGCTGTATCAATTTACATTCCTACCAACAGTGTAAGAGGGTTTCCTTTTCTCCACACCCTCTCCAGCATTTATTGTTTCTAGATTTTTTGATGATGGCCATTCTGACCGGTGTGAGGTGATACCTCATTGTAGTTTTGATTTGCATTTCTCTAATGATTAGTGATGTTGAGCATCCTTTCATGTGTTTGTTGGCAATCTGTATATCTTCTTTGGAGAAATGTCTCTTTAGGTCTTCTGCCCATTTTTGGATTGGGTTGTTGGTTTTTTTGATATTGAGCTGCATGACCTGCTTGTATATTTTGCTTCATTTGCAAATATTTTCTCCCATTCTGAGGGTTGTCTTTTCGTCTTGTTTATGGTTTCCTTTTCTGTGAAAAAGCTTTCAAGTTTCATTAGGTCCCATTTGTTTATTTTTGTTTTTATTTCCATTTCTCTAGGAGGTGGGTCAAAAAGGATCTTGCTGTGATTTATGTCATAGAGTGTTCTGCCTATGTTTTCCTCTAAGAGTTTGATAGTGTCTGGCCTTACATTTAGGTTTTTAATCCATTCTGAGTTTATTTTTGAGTATGGTGTTAGGGAGTGTTCTAATTTCATTCTTTTACATGTAGCTGTCCAATTTTCCCAGCACCACTTATTGAAGAGACTGTCTTTTCTCCATTGTATATCTTTGCCTCCTTTGTCATAGATTAGTTGACCGTAGGTGCGTGGGTTTATCTCTGGGCTTTCTATCTTGTTCCATTGATCTATGTTTCTGTTTTTGTGCCAGTACCATATTGTCTTGATTACTGTAGCTTTGTAGTATAGTCTGAAGTCAGGGAGTCTGATTCCTCCAGCTCCGTTTTTTTCCCTCAAGACCTCTTTGGCTATTCGGGGTCTTCTGTGTTTCCATACAAATTGTGAAATTTTTTGTTCTAGTTCTGTGAAAAATACCATTGGTAGTTTGACAGGGATTGCATTGAAACTGTAGATTGCATTGGGTAGTAGAGTCATTTTCACAATGTTGATTATTCCAATCCAAGAACATGGTATATCTCTCCATCTGTTTGTATCATCTTTAATTTCTTTCATGAGTGTCTTATAGTTTTCTGCATACAGGTCTTTTGTCTCCTTAGGTAGGTTTATTCCTAGGTATTTTATTCTTTTTGTTGCAATGGTAAATGGGAGTGTTTCCTTAATTTCTTCTTCCGATTTTTCATAATTAGTGTATAGGAATGCAGGAGGTTTCTGTGCATTAATTTTGTATCCTACTTTACCAGATTCATTGATTAGCTCTAGCAGTTTTCTGGTAGCATCTTTAGGATTCTTTACTTATAGTATCATGTCATCTGCAAACAGTGACAGGTTTACTTCTTCCTTTCTGATTTGGATTCCCTTTATCTCTTTTTCATCTCTGATTGCTGTGGCTAAAACTTCCAAACCTATGTTGAATAACAGTGGTGAGAGTGGGCAACCTTGTCTTGTTCCTGATCTTAGTGGAAATGGTTTCAGTTTTTCACCATTGAGAACGATGTTGGCTGTGGGTTTGTCATATATGGCCTTTATTATGTTGAGGTAAGTTCCCTCTATGCCTACATTCTGGAGGGTTTTTATCATAAATGGGTGTTGAATTTTGTCAAAAGCTTTATCTGCATCTATTGAGATGATCATATGGTTTTTCTCCTTCAATTTGTTAATATGGTTTATCACATTGATTGATTTGCATATATTGAAGAATCCTTGCATTCCTGGGATAAACCCCACTTGATCATGGTGTACAATCCTTTTAATGTGCTGTTGGACTCTGCTTGCTAGTATTTTGTTGAGGATTTTTGCACCTATGTTCGTCAGTGATATTGGCCTGTAGTTTTCGTTTTTTGTGATATCTTTGTCTGGTTTTGGTATCAGGGTGATGGTGGCCTCGTAGAATGAGTTCGGGAGTGTTCCTTCCTCTGCTATAATTTGGAAGAGTATGAGAAGCATAGGTTTTAGCTCTTCTCTAAATGTTTGATAGAATTCGCCTGTGAAGCCATCTGGTCCTAGGCTTTTGTTTGTTGCAAGATTTTTTTTTTTTAATTAATTTATTTATTTATTTATTTTTGGTTGCATTGGGTCTTCATTGCTGCGCGCGGGCTTTCTCTAGTTGCGGGAAGCAGGGGCCCCTCCCCATTGTGGTGTGCGGGCTTCTCACTGTGGTGCCCTCTCTTGTTGCGGAGCACGGACTCCAGGCGCACAGGCCTCAGTAGCTGTGGCTTGCGGGCTCTAGAGCGCAGGTTCAGTAGTTGTGTCACACAGGCTCAGTTGCTCCGGGGCATGTGGGATCCTCCCAGACCAGGGATCGAACCTGGGTCCCCCGCATTGGAAGGTGGATTCTCAACCACTGTGCCACCAGGGAAGTCCCTGTTGGAAGTTTTTAAATCACAGTTTCAATTTCAGTGGTTGTTATTGGTCTGTTTATATTTTCTATTTCTTCCTGGTTCGGTCTCAGAAGGTTGTGCTTTTCTAAGAATCTGTCCATTTCTTCCAGGTTGTCTATTTTATTGGCAGATAGTTGCTTGTAGTAATCTCTCACGATCCTTTGTATTTCTGCAGTGTCAGTTGTTACTTCTCTTTTTTCATTTCTAATTCTACTGATGTGAGTCTTCTCCCTTTTTTTTCTTGATGAGTCTGGCTAATGGTTTATCAATTTTGTTTATCTTCTCAAAGAACCAGCTTTTAGTTTTACTGATCTTTGCTATCGTTTCCTTCTTTTCTTTTTCATTTATTTCTTATCTGATATTTTTTTAATTCATTTATTTTTGGCTGCACTGGGTCTTTGTTGCTGTGCACAGGCTTTCTCTAGTTGCAGTGAGTGGGGGCTACTCTTCATTGCAGTGCGCGGGCTTCTCATTGTGGTGGCTTCTCTTGTTGTAGAGCAGTGGCTCTAGGCATGCAGGCTTCAGTAGTCGTAGCTTACAGGCTCTACAGCGCAGGCTCAGTAGTTGTGGCATGCAGGATTAGTTGCTCTGCAGCATGTGGGAACTTCTCGGACCAGGGCTCAAACCCGTGTCCCCTGCATTGGCAGGCGGATTCTTAACCACTGTGCCACCAGGGAAGCCCTGATCTGATGTTTATGATTTCTTTCCTTCTGCTAACTTTGAGGTTTTTTTGTTCTTCTTTCTCTAATTGTTTTAGGTGTAAGGTTAGGTTGTTTATTTGAGATGTTTCTTGTTTCTTGAGGTAGGATTGTATTGCTATAAACTTCCCTCTTAGAACCGCTTTTGCTGCATCCCATAGGTTTTGGGTTGTCGTGTTTTCATTGTCCTTTTTTTCTAGGTATTTTTGATTTCCTCTTTGATTTCTTCAGTGATCTCTTGGTTATTTAGTAACGTATTGTTTAGCCTCCATGTGTTTGTATTTTTTACAGTTTTTTTCCTGTAATTGATATCTAGTCTTATATCATTGTGGTCGGAAAAGATACTTGATAGGATTTCAATTTTCTTACATTTACCAAGGCTTGATTTGTGACCCAAGATATTATCCTGGAGAATGTTCCATGAGCACTTGAGAAAAAAGTGTATTCTGTGGTTTTTGGATGGAATGTCCTATAAATATCAATTAAGTCCATCTTGTTTAACGTGTCATTTAAAGCTTGTTTTTCCTTATTTATTTTCATTTTGGTTAATCTGTCCATTGGTGAAAGTGGGGTGTTAAAGTCCCCTACTATTATTGTGTTACTGTCGAGTTCCCCTTTTATGGGTGTTAGCACTTGCTGTATGTATTGAGGTGCTCCTATTTTGGGTGCATAAATATTTACGATTGTTATATCTTCTTCTTGGATTGATCCCTTGATCATTGTGTAGTGTCCTTCTTTGTCTCTTGTAATAGTCTTTATTTTAAAGTTGATTTTGTCTGATATGAGAATGGTTACTCCAGCTTTCTTTTGATTTCCATTTGCATGGAATATCTTTTTCCATCCCCTCACTTTCAGTCTGTATGTGTCCCTAGGTCTGAAGCACATATTCGGGTCTTGTTTTTGTATCCATTCAGCTAGTCTATGTCTTTTGGTTGGAGCATTTAATCCATTTACATTTAAGGTAATTATCAATATGTATGATCCTATTACCATTTTCTTAATTGTTTTGGGTTTGTTATTGTAGGTGTTTTCCTTCTCTTGTGTTTCCTGCCTAGAGAAGTTCCTTTAGCATTTGTTGTAAAGCTGGTTTGGTGGTGCTGAATTCTCTTAGCTTTTGCTTGTCTGTAAAGGTTTTAATTTCTCCGTTGAATCTGAATGAGATCCTTGCTGGGTAGAGTAATCTTGGTTGTAGGTTTTTCCCTTTCATCACTTTAAATATGTCCTGCCACACCCTTCTGGCTTCAGAGCTTCTGCTGAAAGATCAGCTGTTAACCGTATGCTCATTAGGGGGCTCTGGCTCACTCAGGCTCAGGGAGGGAGGGTACGGAATGCAGGGCGAGCCTGTGGCAGCAGAGGCCAGCATGACGTTGCAACAGCCTGAGGTGTGCCATGTGTTCTCCCAGGGAAGTTGTCCCTGGATCACGGGACCTGGGCAGTGGCAGGCTGCACAGGCTCCCAGGAGGGGAGGTGTGGAGTGACCTGTGCTTGCACACAGGCTTCTTGGTGGCTGCAGCAGCAGCCTTAGCGTCTTATGCCCGTCTCTGGTGTCCACACTATAGCTGTGGCTCACGCCCATCTCTGGAGGCTATTTAGCCGGTGCTCTGAATCCTCTATCCTTGTGCACCCTGAAACAATGGTCTCTCGACTCTTAGGCAGGTCCAGATTTCTTCCTGGACTCCCTCCCGGCTAGCTGTGGCGCACTAGCCCCCTTCAGGCCATGTTCACGCAGCCAACCCCAGTCCTCTCCCTGGGATCTGACCTCTGAAGCCCGAGCCTCAGCTCCCAGCCCACGCCCGCCCCGGCAGGTGAGCAGACAAGCCTCTCAGGCTGATGAGTGCTGGTCAGCACCAATCCTCTGTGTGGGAATCTCTTCACTTTGCCCTCTGCACCCCTGTTGCTGGGCTCTCCTCCATGGCTCCGAAGCTTCACCCCCGCCCCCTCCAACCCCCATCTCTGCCAGTGAAGGGGCTTCCTAGTGTGTGGAAACTTTTCCTCCTTCTCAGCTCCCTCCCAGAGGTGCAGGTCCCATCCCTATTTTTTGTCTCTGTTTTTTCTTTTTTCTTTTGCCCTACCCAGGTATGTGGGGAGTTTCTTGCCTTTTGGGAAGTCTGAGGTCTTCTGCCAGAGTTCAGTACGTGTTCTGTAGGAGTCGTTCCACATGTAGATGTATTTTTGATGTATTTGTGGGGAGGAAGGTGATCTCCACGTCTTACTCCTCCGCCATCTTGAAAGTCCTCCCACATTACATTTAGTTCTCATGTTCCTCAGGCTTCTCTCGGCTGTGAGCCTTTCTCAGACTTTCCTTGTTTTTAATGACCTCATTGTATATATTTTTGTAGTTTATTTTACTCCTTCTAATTTTATGTTCACTTTGTGTTCACTTTGTTGTCTCCTCTTTTTCCTTTTGCTATTTTTTGCTGGTTTTCATAAGTTTCTTTTCACTCTCTTTTTTCCTTTTGTTAGCGCTGTTGTTTTGTAACTTTCTATCCCATTAATGTTTGCCTCCCCTCTCTAGGACCTCATAAGAAAACATGTATTTCTGTAATACTTTTTAAAAATAAGATATAATTTGCTTCCTTCACCAATATAGTCTACACTAATAAGGTCAGTCTTTTAGAATATTTTCACTCCTCTTCTCAATTCTGCCCTTATCCAGACCAAGATAAAATCTTTGAAATGCTTTTCTTCATTACTTTTCTCCTCCTTCACCCCTAACTTGTAGATTTCTCTGAGATAGTTTAGTACTTTTCGTTCTAGATTATTATTAGAATTATCCTCACACAGTTCCTCTTTATTTTAAGAATTCTTCTTTGGGGTAGCTAGCATACTTTCCTGGTCTATTACTATCCATTTAAATTTAACTGTTTATGCATTGTCAAGCACTACCTCTTTTCCTCTTCATGTTCTCCTGTCTTTGGTGGTTGTGCTGGTAGAGGATGGTCGTGTGTTGGTTATGGTACAGTTGTTTGGTTGTATAGTCCTCCCTCTGGTAGTTTCTTCTGGCACCAATATGCACAAGTGATGTACTCTCTGGGTCACAGCACCACTCTCTCCTCCGTTCTGAAATGGGAATGACGTCTTAAGTGGATACAGGACCACGGGTTGCAGTTCATTTCTCTCAGATGCCATTCGCCACCTTCTATCTAAGGTGTTGCATATAAAACTATGCATGGCTGTCTGATTCTTTAAGCAGCTGGTTATTTCCATCTAGAAGTTAGTAATGGTTTCTCTTCATTCTTGGAGATGAAGAATTTTCCAGGCAAGCTTTGGTGACTTTTTTTCTCATCCTTTCTGCTTGGAACTTGGTGAAGAGTTTCAATTTGCACATTCAGGTCTTTCTTAATCTTGAGGACATTTTCTTCTTTTATTAGTTTAATTATTGCCTTTTCATCATCTGTTCCTTTTCTCCTCTCTGGATCTTCTTTTATTCACATGTTAGTTCTTCCAAATATATCCTCCAAAAGTCTTTTTTTTTCCTCATGATTGTTTTCTCCTTATATTTTTGCTGTATGTTTAAAAATATTACTTCCAGTTGAGTTTCTAGGCCAATAATGCAAGTCCCTACATTGACCTCTGCTCTCCTTCAATTCATTCATTAGCATTTTTAGTTCAAAAATCATGCAGAAAGCCTTTAAAAAATATAACTGACTACTCTTACATGTTTCTGTATTTTGGTTCGAGTTTTAATTCTTTCATTTTAGGGCCTGTCCTGTGTGTTCTCATTTTCCTCTCTCAGGCTCCTGGCCTCTTTCTGAACACTGGAGCTTAGGATCAGCTGTTGGAGTTCTTCAAATGACACCAGGGAACAGTGGTTCTCAAAGTGTGGTCTGTAGAGCTCTGGAGTCCCCAGGACTCTTTCAGGGGATCTACAAGGTCAAAACACTTTCATAATAATACTAACATGGTATGTGTCTTTCCCCCTGCATTGACATTTGCTCTGACAACTCAAAAGCAATGGTGGGTAAAACAGTTGCTTCCTTAGCATGAATCAAAGCAGTGTCACCAAAATGTATCAGTTGTCATCATCCCCTTCACCACCACATATGAGAAAATGAAGAATGGAAGCCTTGGGTAGTTTGTAAAGGTCTCATTGCAATAAAGGCAAAGCTGGGCTCACGTCCAGATCTCCAGCCCAGGCTCACAGACACCCGGCACTTCTGTGACCCCCCATCTCCTGAGTAAACCAGCTCTAATTCCAGAGAGAAGAAAAAGAGGATGAAAATAAAAATAAACATAAACTACAACCGTAATTTTCACAAGAGTAGTGACTAAGGAAAAAAACCAATCCGTTCTCCTCAGGTTTTTTCTTCTTTAAGGTCATTCAACACTTAATGTGCTCCTTTGGCAACCAGAAAAAAAGCACAAACTGCTTCTACACCCAGCCTTGCCCTCCAGACCCCGCAAGGTTCACCTGATCCCTCTGACTCCTCCCACCCAACCCTGAGCTGACCGTTCCCTCTGCTTTGGGCTGTATTTTTCATCAAGATAAAAAAGGAAGCTTGGACTCTTGGTAGAAAACCTTATCCTCCTTGTTATTCTATAATTTACTACTTTCTTCTGGGAGCAGGGATGCATACTTGAAGGACCCAGTGCAAAATGGCAATGAAAGCCCCTTGTTTAAAAAGCAAGAAAAAGTGCTATTAAAGGTGCTAAAACGTAAAGATTTTTCCTTTAGAAATATTTCGTTACTTTCAAAAGAGTAATGGGGTAATAGTGATACATGAGAAATAACATAAACTTAGAAATTTCCAAAATAATATTTTGGCATTATAATCTTATATAATGTAATAAATGATAATACTTTATTAATGTGACATTTTGATTGATCACAAGATTTCTTTTCTGGCTCACTTTTCTGAAAATGTTCTTATTAGATCATCAAAATCTATACTGTTAGCAACTTAATTTTTCGTAAATATAATTGAAAGCAATCTTGGTTGCTCTTGCAAATACAAGATTAGAAACACTTTTTGATAGTTTTCAATTTTGAGAAGTCTCTTTATGCATGTGCAACTGTTGTTGGAGCTATTAAGAGTAACTGATAGGCTGTGACAACACTGTTGGGATTATTTTGGGACATTATGATGGGATAAGTTTCTGATAAATTGTATCGAAATATAAATTTTATTACATCTAGAACTGCTGATTGTCAAGGAATAATTTTTCTAAAAGATTTCACTCTCTGTACAAATGTGTTTCGTGTGTCTGAAGTACACTTTGAATGTGAATTTATACGGTGTTATCTTAACGTTTCCTCTGACATTCCTCCAACTTGTAGAGTTGCCCATTGCTGCCTTTCGCATCTCCGCTGCCCGTGTGAGTATCACACTGGCCCATCAGCTTCCTCACAAAACACAAGTTCATAGACAAAATTATTTTAAGAATTTCAAAACAGTCGTAGAAGAACATTAAACCAAGCACAGGGCCCTTCTCAACACAGGCCCTGCCTGGGAATCCAGACACATAGCAATGGTGATTTCTGGTTTTGTACCCACTAGTGGTTTGGATTGGAGTGTTGAACGCACTTTTTATTGCCAATCTAGTAAGTAATTTGTCTTATAAATCTGCCATTTACAGTCTCTCCTTTTAGAGGTTTTCTACAGCTCTCTAAGCCAGCAATTATCTCTCTCCTTGTAAACCAGTTGGTACCTTTTCTAGGAAACCAACATGATCCTAACTCTAAATAGTCACTAATGACTTAAATTAGTTGCTGGCTCTTTCTGAGCCCCTAATTTTCCCAAGACTAATTAGCTCAGGCATAGGGAAGTTCTGGATTCATCCAGCCATTTAAAACATGATGGACATAAATTCAGTCCATACCATAATTCAGAGTGCAGGTTCTCGAACAATCCTGCCTGTTCAAATCCTCCACTTTCCTACCGTGAGCCTTTGGCATGTCATTAACCTCTGTAAGTCTCAGTTTTCTCATTTACAAAACAGGAATAACAGCATACCTTTAAAGATAGGGTGTGACAAATGTTTATTATTACTGTTCAATTCTAGATAAGTGGGGCTCAGTCTCTTAGCTGATAGCAGTGATGTCCCTAAGAGAACAAAAGTGCTAGCTTTGACTAGCAAATTTTTTCGGTAAAATATAGACGATGTTCACTACTGCTTTCTGAAGGAGTCCACAAGGGAGCAGAAACAGAATCCAGTTCAGTAAGGCCACTCAGAAAGTACGGCTGGGTGAAGCTGCTGCAGGATCCGCTGAGTGTGTGGAGGGGATGTGTGTGGGTGTGTGGGTGTGTGAGCGTGAGTCTGTATGGGAGCCGTCCTGTGCTTACTTGAAAGCAGGCTTTGAGTGTCCATGTATACAACCAACAAACACACATGGCTTTTGTCTGATGTCTGGGATTGCTCCTCTGGGTTACATGGCAGCTGTCAGCAAAGCTCCAACGCGACAACACTCATAAGTAATATAGAACAGAGCATCTCCTCTTACCCACACAAGACAAAGAACAGACATTTTATATGGAGTCAGTTTTTTTTTTAACTGGGATGAGGCTTTTCCAACACCTGATGTTTGGTCATGAATTTGAAGCATAAGCCAACAGCAGGGTTTGGTAAAAAGGAATTCTGAATTTAAAAAGAAATTTACAATTAAGTGTTTTCAGCTTTACCAGTATGTACTAAAAGGGTAATCAATCAGGTTTGATTAATCAACCCTATATACCAATAGATAGGCATCAAGTAAAAAAATTAATTTCCTCCCTGATGGACTTTATAAAAGTGTGACCTATTACAAGGAAATTAAATCATCAAAAAGATGAAATTAAAACATTTCATTAGATTCTCCCATGAGATTTGTGTTATAGACGATCTGCAGGTGTCTCTACGGCTGAACGAGTGGCCTCTGGAAACGGCCACCATGCCTGCATCCTTCCCACCCTCCCCCTCCACTTGATGAGCCTCTTCTGACCTCCCAGCCAGCACTAGGGCTGGCTGTTTAAGGTTGCCCCATACGGTGCGTAATTCACCTTCCCTGTCTTCACTGCCAGCTGTCTTAGTCAAGGTCCCATCAAAACCTGCACAAGGAAAAGAAGAACCACTTTGAGATTTTACAGCAGAGGGAACGTCATGCAAAGAGTTGGTTCCAGGGGCCTTGGAAGAGCTGAGAAGCCAACAGGGGATGGAGAGGAAAGCTAGCAAGTAGCAACAGCGGGCATCCATGGCCTCCTCTGAGCTACAGGACAAAGGAGAGAGTGTTTCTGGACCCCAGGGGCCAGGGTCACCTGGGAGAGGCTGGAAGGCCCACCCAGTGGGCACTGAGGCAATGTAAGAGATGCAGGGCGACATCCCAGACCAATTAAGCTGGAACCCCTGCAAATGGGGCCAGGCATCAGTGGTTTTTAAAACTCCCCAGGTGATTCCAATGCACAACCAGGCATGAGAACCCCAGCTTAAAGCATCTAGTAGAATCTGCATTCTTACAACTGCATCTGCCCCACACTGAGCAGACGTGGGGAAAAGTGCTGCTGACATACCATTGCTCAAAGTCCCGAAGCAGAGACCAAAGACACCGCTAAATCGGGACGCCAAGCTGCTCTAAGATACCCTAAAAGGAATATCCAAGAACTGGATTTGATTTATAGAATTTTGCTTCATAGGTAAACTTCAGTAACTGCTGTCTAACATATACTATTTTAAAGAGCCATCCTCTGTTTACTGAAAAAATTGATTAGATATCACAGTGTGCCTATTACAGTAAACCATTAGCTAGCACAATTGATGCACAAGGCATTTCCAATATACGTAACCTAACTAAAATAGAACATCCTACTTAATAATTCTATTAACGTGCACATATTAAGTGCGTGCTAATTATTTTTGAATGCACTAATAATCAAAGGAAGATTAGTGTTCAGTGTGATATTATTGTGATTTTTAATTGTATTTTAATTATTTTCAAATGGATAATCCATGATGATGCATACAAAGAATCTGTTAACTAGAAATAAACATCTTAATATGATCTTCTTTTAAATAACTGAGAAGATATTTCAAGATTTTGTACAGCCCTCGGGTAATCACTATGAACACCAATTATCGTCATAAACATTGCTAAAGAGAAGTCTGACTAGCAAAACTCCAGGTAATGAGTTCAACTGAGCCTTGGTAACTGGAAAAAAAAGAGTGAACTCTTTTTAAAGAACGCATCTATAATGCGTTTCATTAAGCATTTATTCACACAAGAAATGTTTCTTAAGCAATTAATATAGATTCTAGGGAATAACAAGACAAATAAGATGAGGTCCCTTCCTCAGAGCACTTTAGAATCTAATGGAAGCGATTAGACAATCACACAAGTCCCGGTAAGAGGTAGTAGTTGCTGATTCTAACGTTCAGTGAGGTTGAGGGTGAACAGCCCAGAGGACATGAGAAGGGAGACTTGAGAGCAAATGTCAGCTGATTGTGGGGAGTAGGGACACACATTAAATGTATTTGAAGAAAGAAGCGACCGAATCAAAATGGCACTTGATGTACAGAATGGACACATGCCAGGAAACCATTTAGGATTACTGGAAAAATCAAAGTGAAAGGTTCAAAGAAAACAATAGCAGCAAGTATCCAAATGAAGCATGGATGCTAGAAATATCAGAACGAAAAAACCCCATAGAATTTCATGCCTGAATGTCTCCAAGGGCTGACTGAAGAAAATTAAGGAAACAGAGGAAGGGCTCCTTTGAAGGAAAAGATAATGAATATTCCTCTTCAGATATATCTGGTTGAAGACTAGAGAGACATCCAACAAGAGACATCCAGCATGAATGCACTGAGAACACTCACTGTTTGCAAAGTCGTTTTATGATGATTTCGTCATTGTGTAATTGTATCCAGAAATAAAACACTCACTTGTCATTCATAATACAAAATGTTGTGAACAAAATTACAAATTCCTGTGTTAACACGATATTCTTAATGACTTTCAAAAACAACAGTTCAAGTCATCTTTATATGCATCAAATATATACTGTTTCCACTTCACTTTAATAAAATCATGATGGTGAATCATGATGATGTTGTCCAGCCTTTTAGGTTGATGTTGAAGAGTACCAGATCCAACTGTTCAAAAGCCCATCATATAAACAGTTATGATCCTTGGTGGACTTCATAGATTTGTGCTTCACTGCCAGAGCTGGAGAGATTGCTGAGCTGTTAGAGATTATATTTTGCAACTGTATTGCAGTTGGGTTGAAAGTAGCCCCACAGTTTGCTTTCTAAGCACTACAGCGTTTCATTGACTCTTCCCTTTCTTTCTCTATTTAGCAGTGATGGGCAGGAAGTCATCACTTCATCCTAACAATGAGTAAAAAGCTGAACAGACTGAAAAATCAACAATTCTTCTTGGATCCATAAAAGAGGATAGGACACAGGGCAAACTGCTGCCCTCAACTGGAGAAACAGACAAATATAGGGAGTTGGGGCTTACCCAAGTAGAGACTCATGAATGGAAACCACCTCAGGAATCAGTGCCAGGGAGGAAAACCTGAAATGTAATTCATGAATTGCCAGAGGCTCAGTGTGGACAACTCTGAGAGTTAAAAACTCCAGGGGAACCCAGTCATCAGAGAAAAGAAACTATTTTGAAATATGCCAGAGCACTCTGTTCTTAAAAAACCTGCCCTCAGGAGAAACTAGTTGAACAGAGCCTAACTTACTCGGATATTATCAGAGCCTATCTGACCTGGGGGAAGGGAAATACCCAAATCCAGTCAGTTCTAGCTTTCCACAAGGGAGAATGGAAATACCCAACTCCATCTCATGCTATCCATCCTGTCCCACCTAAGATAGGAGAAAGAACTGAGGAATGCTATGAAGTTCACAGCCCAAAGGCACAGACTCACTGAAAGACTGAGACCTAACCATAGGCTAGAGAATGCTTCCTGTTCCCCCACACCTCACCCTCACATTACTAAAGACCTAGTTACAGCAGTTTCTTTTACCCAGTACAGCATGTCCAGTTACCAAGAAAAAATTACAAGATCTACCAAAAGGCAAAAAACATAATTTGAAAAGACAGAGCAAGCATCAGAACCAGACATGGAAGGGATTTTGGAATTTTGGAATTATCAATAACCTACCTAAGGAGGCAAAAGACCTGTACTCTGAAAACTACAAGATGTTAATGAAAGAAATCAGAGATGACACAAACATATGGAAAGATATACCATGTTCTTGGATTGGAAGAATCAATAATGTCAAAATAAGCATACTGCCCAAGGCAATCTACAGATTCAACGCAATGCCTATCAAATTACCAGTGGCATTTTTCACAGAACTAGAACAAATTTTTTTTTTTAATTTGTATGGAAACACAAAAGACCCCAAATATCCAAAGCAAGCCTGAGAAAGAAAAACAGAGCTGGAGGAATCAGGCTCCTTGACTTCAAACTATACTACAAAGTTACAGCAATCAAAACAGTATGTTACTGGCACAAAAACAGAAATATAGATCAATGGACTAGGATAGGAAGTCCAGAAATAAACCCACACATCTATGGTCAATTACTCTATGACAAAGGAGGCAAGAATATACAATGGAGAAAAGACAGCCTCTTCAATAAGTGGTGCTGGAAAAACTGGACAGCTACATGCAAAAGAATGAAATTAGAACATTCTCTTACACCACATACAAAAATAAACTCAAAATGGATTAAAGACCTAAATGTAAGACTGGGTACTATAAAACTCTTAGAGGAAAACACAGGCAGAAGACTCTTTGACATCAATTGCAGCAATATCTTTTTGGATCCACCTCCTACAGTAATGAAAATAAAAACAAAAACAAACAAATGGGACCTAATTAAACTTAAAATAATTTGAAAAGATACATGCACCCCAATCTTCACTGCAGCACTATTTGCAATAGCCAAGACATGGAAGCAACCTAAATGTCCATTGACAGAGGAATGGATAAAGAAGATATGGAACATATATACAATGGAATATTACTCAGCCATAAAAAGAATGTAATAATGCCATTTTCAGCAATGTGGATGGACCTAAAGATTATCATACTAAGTGAACTAAGTCAGACAGAGAAAGACAGATATCATATGATATCACTTATATGTGGAATCTAAAAAGATGATACAAATGAACTTATTTACAAAACAGACTCACAGACTTTGAAAACAAAAGTATGGTTACCAAAGGTGAAGCCGGGGGAGGGATAAATTAGGAGTTTGGGGTTCTTACTAACTAGCTTAACAGGTGTTGGAGAGGAGGCTCCTCTATGGTTGTTTGAGGGATGGATATAGTTTGGGATTAACATATACACACTACTATATATAGAATAGATAATCAACAATGACCTACTGCATAGCATAGGAGACTACTCAATATTCTGTAATAACATATATGGGAAAAGAATCTGAAAAAGAATGGATATATGTGTATGTATATGTATAACTGAACCACTCTGCTGTACACCTGAAACTAACACAACATTGTAAATCAACTACACCCCAAGATAAAATAAAAATTAAATCTAAAAAAAACAATTTGAAGAGACAGAGTAAGCATCATTTGTATCATCTTTTTAGATTCTTTCCTTAACCGTGTCCAGTCTACTTTATAAGTAGACTTGTAGATGGGCTTATAGCCCATCAGAGGCACTCTTCATTTCTGTTACAGTGCTTTTGATTTCTAGCATTTCTTTTTGGTTCCTTCTTAGGAGTTCCATCTCTCTGCTTACATTGCCCATCTGTCCTTGTGTGCTGTCTTCTTTCTCCACTAGAGTCCTTAGCATATTAATCATAGTTGTTTTAAATTCCTGGTCTGATAATTCCAAAATTCCTGATCCTCCTTGCTTTGCTTGATGGCTATGACACCCTGGCCTCCTTATGTAGTCCAATCTCAATCCCCTATTGTAACAGTCATGACCCCTAGTCATTTGTCTTTAATAAGGTCTTCCTTACTATTAAAAAATAAATAAAAATAAAAAATAAAGTTGGAGAGATGCTGTTGTTTTGTTCTGTTTTTGTTTTTGCTTTTTGGAGGTTTCTATTAAGATATCCTCAAGCTCAGAGATTTCTGCTTCCCATGGTAATCACCTGGGAGCTTTAAAAATTACCACTGCCTGGATCCCACCCCAAGAGAATCTGATTTAATCAGTCTGGGGATTTTTAAAAGCTCCCACATGATTCTAATGTGTAACCAAGGTTAAAACCTACTGGTCTTGATTAACTCCATCTCTCTACAGACAAGAACAATAAGACTCTGCGGCCTTGGTGACTTGCTCCAGGTTATAAAGCAAATTTGAGAGCAGACCTAGAAATCAGAAAATCCCAGTCTGGTTTGGGGCTGCCGACACTGTGGTAGAGCCCTTCCCTTCCACAACTGAGGCCTCTGTCCCCACGTTGAGGAGCCGGCATAATCCTTGCTCCCCAGAGCCTTTCATTCACCTGCTCCTGTTCCTCATCTTAGGAATGTTCTGGCTTTCTGGACACACCTTAATGCCTCTCTCACAATTTTCATCTACGTTTTGCATCCCTCCCCTCCTCCACTGGGCCCACTCTCGTAAGCCCCGAATCGTTCCCAGACTTTCCAGCCTCCTTGTAAATGCTCTTCTCCGTACCCTGGACTAACATTCTCTAGACATCATCACCTCTAATGGCGTTGCTTCTCCACACAGCCCTCCTGATACAAACCGAAAATGCTTCATCTTGAATTCTGACATTCCAGGTTCTGGTTCTGTCCTCTTGTCCTTCGATCTTCCTCACCTTCTTGCACCCGCTGAATCTGGCCTTGACCACACTCTTCCATGTAACCCCATGGCTGTCAATGAACACCTGTCAGAATGTCTTGTGGGAGCCCCCTTGCCAAACCTCAGGTGCTGCAGCCCTCTCCCCAAGGGCACTTCAGAGAGTGGCGACTGAAGCCCTCTCCCCAAGGGCACTTCAGAGAGTGGCGACTGAAAGAAAAGGCCTGGTCATCTGCATTTTGAAATCACACCCCTCAATCCTGAGGCCCTGCCCCACCACGGGCTCTCCCCAGAACTGCAAGGCTTTCATGTGCTTCCAGGCTTCCCTCATCTCAGCCCTTCGTGTCTATGAACCACTGCCACTGAGTCCCCAGCACTGCGGGAAGCTTGCTGCTCTGATCTTGTCAGTCTGATGGCTCAGTAACCCCCACTGTGTTTGTTTTGCTGGCTTGATAGATCCATGACAGGCACAAAAAAAATAAGGACATTTTAGAATGGTACGAATTTGGAAGAAAATCTGGTTCATTCTTTATCGTGTTGTCCTTTACTAATGGAATATTTTCACCTGACCCGTCAATCTTTAGCTCTAATTATATCTCCATTTCACTGCTCCGTGGCTTACCACTACTGTCCCTGTTCATTGAAATGTTTTGTCTTGAAGCCTTTGGGCTACTTACCAGAGACTCATAATACCCATAATTTAAAGAGGAAAAAAAAAAGTTATAAAGCCTTCATGTCTTAAATGCAACAGCATGGCCTTGAAACACTATAGAACTTGCAGTCTAATAACTTAAAACTAAATTAGCTAAAGCTTTGATTCACATGCATTTGGAGATCAAAACAGGCTGAAATGCCGTAGGCAACATTTATGCTTAGGGCCATAATTAGACAACTGCTACAATATTGAAAAAAAACCAGAATTTTACAAACTAATCAACTGAGACTTTAAAAAAGAAAAACATGTCAGCTTATTCCAGCAGTTTATTAAGGGGCAATGTTTCAGTTGCAAATAATTTATATCATATACATAAGCTCATTTAAAATTAATTAGTTTTACCATAAATAAGCATATTGAAGATTCTACCAAAATCAGAAACTCTACCAAAGATTTTTGAATCACATAAAAATTTACTTAATGGGCCTTCAGTTATTTACCAATAACAAATACACAAATTTCAGTGTTTTGCCTGTGTCATTAGATTATTTTAAAAGAGCAGATGGTACAACACACTGATATAGAAACACCTCTTGCCAAATTATCTTCAGGATTCTATCAATCCAACATTTGTAAAATTGGAATCCAAGAAAATACTCTAGTATTGATACGATTAAGTACATGTGGGGGTTGATTTTTTGTTTGTTTGTTTGGTTTTACCAAGGACGTTCTATGAAGATGTATATTCAAAGCCACAAATAAAATAACTAAAGGGCTTCTGGGTGAATTATTTGACTGTAATAGGCCCTGGTTTTATGTTACTGAGCTCTAAAAATCTGATTAACAAGAAATCACATGCACGTTAAGAGTAAGTGATATCAGTCTGGAAAAAAAATACTTCTAGGGTAGGTGCTTTATTTATTGAATACTTACTATGTTACTCCCGTTTCACAGATGAGGAAACTGAGGCTCAGCAAATTTTTGAACATGGGTCTTGCTGACTCTTTTTCCTAAGCCTTTCTGAATCCATTAATGTGTAGGTTGAAATGTTTTTCTTCTCTAACCTATTGGATCAAAAAAGGGGCTGAATATCAGTCACCAAGTCTCTGCTGGTGTGTAGCAATCATGTCGTGAAATGGGATTTCACCATATTTTAGGTGTCCTGTCACAGTAGTTATTGGCATTTGCACTTTACTCAAGGTTCCTTGTGGTTTTTCTTGACCTCTTTCTCTTGGATATCAAACAATGGGTATTTACCACAAAGGTATGAAACAAAAACGGTCCAGGAAATGCACTATGACAGACAAAACTCTAACAGTATTTAATGGTTATGAAAATTGAAAAAGGCAATAGGTCTAAGTAGAAAGCTACATGTTCTAGGAAATTATAAGTATTTGGAGATGACATAAAGGGATTCCTTCTAGATAAGTTCCGTGTTTTTATTTGCAGATAAAGAACTTAACCCAGTAACAAGTCTTGCAAACAAAAGGATTACTGACTAGTTGAGGGACATTGTGAATAATGAGGAAAAGAGTTAATAATACTCTTACCTAGTGAGTAGTCTACAGATGAGGATAGGACAGCAGTTTACTGCCTTGCCACCTAGAAAGACAGGTTATCAAAGGTTATTACATGTAAGTCATCATTCCCTCCTCTGAATACAAAGAATTGAGCTGTGTGGCATCTAATACATAGCAGTTTCTGATTCTTGACAGATGGTCCCTATTAAATCAGTCTCTGGACAAAGGTGGTGTCGGTGAGCTAATTCTGTTCATTCATTAACTCCATCATTCCTTCCCACATTTATTGAACTAATCGACTTTTATTGAACAATATTTTGCATGGGACACTGGGCTAAATACTCAAAACAGAACAAAACAAAACAGCCATGGCTTCTGTTTTCCCCTCTAGCACCAGGCCCACCTGTCAAGATTGGTTCCTGGTCATCCAAATTAATATTTTCCTTCCCAGGCTGAAATTTTCAGCAGCGTTGTTCAATATTAAATATTAAATGGAGATGCTATAGAACAATATAATAATTGCTCTATTAATTCAGAAAGGGGCAAGTTGAATTAGAGAAAAGACTGGATTATAGACTATGTAAAAAGAAAATCAGTTTAATTCCAGCACCTGAATTACGATATTCAGAATTGCAGAATTCTTCCATCCATACAAGAGTCTTTAAAATATGTGTTTTAATCAGTAGTTTTAGTTTATTGGTAAATTTACCTGCCAATGATTTCTTTGGATTATAGACCTTAGAAGATTCTTGAAAAAAAGTTTATTCTTCTAATTCGTTAAATACTTTGGATAGGTTAATAATGCGCTAATTTACGTAGCAGAGCAAGTCTCTCTTTATAGACCGGCACTATCCAATAGAGTAGCCATTGCCCACATGTAGCTACTTACAGTGTACAGTCCAAATTGAGCACAAGATGTGCGCTTCATGTACAACACACACCAGACTTCTAAGACTTAGTAGCCCAAAAAAGTATGTAAAACTCTCGATCATTTTTACATTGATTGCATACTGAAATTATAATATTTTGGATATGTTGGGAAAAATAAAATACTGTATAGTATCAAGCTTTATTTTCTATGCCTTTTATTTTTTTAATGTGACTACTAGAAAATTTAAAATATGTGGCTTGCATTATATCTCTGTTGGATGGCATTATAATAAATAATAAAAAGAAATGTTTCCAAGGCATTAGTAGATTCTAATTACTATCTGTGGAAGTCCAAAAATAAAATGAAAAATGTCCTTAAATGAATATGAAAAACCATCCTTCCAAACTAAAGCAAAATTAATGGGGCATAAGTGCACAACCCACCCCACCTCTCCTCCCCCTCCCACTCCCCAACCCCAGGTTCAAAGGAAGGAACCTGGAATGTACAGCAAACACAAATATGGCAGAAATTAGCCCAGAGGCCTTGAGGACCACGGCTTACCACTTAATGCCGCTGCAGAGCTGGCCCCAAAAGGTATTGAGATGTAGGACTTCCAAGGGAATGGTCTCTATATTTTAAAAAATATATGTAACATGGTGAAAAACTCAGAATTCATGAAAGTAAAGCGTCAATGGAAGAAGTAATGCCCTGAGAAGCCAGTTAAGAAATGAGGATTCCATCCCCAATGGACCAGAAAGCCCTTCTAGCACCTCCTGCTGCCTCCCGGTTCCCAGCCTCATCTGAGCGGCGCCCCGCCCACTCCCCCTTCCCGCTTGAGGCGAGCCACCGACCTCCCCCCTAAGGTCTACGGGGACTCAAAGTTAGCGTGATGCTCACCTGATAACTTTGCTGAATGATGCTGAAGTGTCATTTCTCTTTGGTTCTTTGGCGTCTCCTGTCTCTTTCAGTGTCTGAAATTCCCTCTCAGCTCAAACATAGGGATTAGCTTGGGGCACCCTCCCCGCCCCTACCGTCTTCCAGCCTCGAACTTCACTCCTGCTTTCAGATCCCTTTCTTCACCACTCAGATCATATTCTAGGTGGTTTAATCAACCCGAAAGAAAAAAATAATTAAGAAATTTATCTAGTTATTTGGTGATGTAAGAAAAAGTTTCAGGCAGATTTATTACAATTCTTTATCAAGGGACAGAATTACTTCTCTCCACACTCAAGGAAATTAAATGCTGTAGCAAGAAAATTAGTTTTAAACAAAATCCATTATTTAACGGTAATTAACAATAAGAAACTAGTCCAACAAATAGGAATCATTAAATAAGTTATGATAAATTCATATAGTGGAATTACTCTACAGCTATCAAAAATCATGCCTTTGAAGACTGACAAAGGAAATGCACACAATGAAAATTAATAAAGACACATAACTATTTACAATATGATCTGACTCTATGTAAAATAAAATACATACACTATGTTAATAGTGGCTACCTCAAGGCAGTGAAATTACAGGTAATTTTTTTCTTTATATACTGTTTCTGTGTCTTTAAATTTTTTACAATGAGCATATATTACTATTATAATCAGAAAAATATATACATAAAATAAACTATTATTCTCTAGTTTGCGATTTTAACAATAAGTCCAATTTTTAAGAGTACCACCAAAAGCTTATCTTTCATGGAAAAAAATCATACCACCTCTAAAGATGATACATGATACAGTACAGTTGTTTTTTTTTTTTATTCACTAGAACCCTGTGTCAGCAAGATTAGTTATGCCAGACATGATATTGATTTATCTTGCCTGATATAATTTTGGCTTATCTGTAAAACAAACATTAGGATAATCCCCAACTCCAGTGCAACAGACTTCCCTGTCTGAAAATCAGCAAGACTTATTTAAGGGGCTTTGAAGGATAAGACCTAATTAGCCCTTTCTAAAAATCCATAGCATGTTTCTGTATAAAAGTTCAAAGCAAAACTCATTCAAAGCTAGCTCCACAGAAGTAGCAGCAAAAATATAAAATGGACCTCAGCAATTACAGAAACAAATCTTCCAGGGTTATTAGACCAAATGCTTTTGAACCTACTAAGAATTTTTAAAACTCAATTCAAAGAAATTTTGGCATTATTCTAAAGAACAGAAAGTGGAGTCACTCCTCATAAAATAAGTTATTATTTCGTTCTTATCCTCTCAGAAAAGGTCACCTCATTCATTCCAAGGTCTGCTCTAAATAAAAGAGTTTATAATAAAATTAATCACAATGTTGCTCATAACAAGTACTTTTTCCTCCTTTCCGCCCCCTCCAACCACTGTAGTATAATGCATTTCACAGTCAGTTTATGCTTCTTTAAGGGCCTAATATTGCATAATTCATGCATATTTTTCTGCACACATTTAGTGAAAGTCCATGTGTGCAGGCCCTCGACAGGGACACAAAGCCCTCAAGGACCTGGAGTTTAGAGAGTGCCTCGAAATATAAAAAAATATATTTCATACTTACATAAAATATAGAGTTCTGTCATTTGTTCTGCTAAGCCTATCATTAACCAGATATGTAAATTAATATAACAGTATTTGATAGAAACACTGCTTTAAAAGGAACATTCCAGCCTAGGGCCCTTTGTCTTCTGTTCTATATTCTGCCGTCTTCTTTTTCAAGGGAAACTTGGTTCAGCAGAGACCATTAGGCCTATCATGGCAGTTAAGATATGGTTACTTGGGACTTAACTTTTGATTCCAATACTTGCAATATGACTTCACGATAAACATTGCATATAGCAATGGACACAGACAAACAATATTCTTAATCTTGTCATTCAATTTCTGTAAAAATGTTACAGAATGGTTCCCATTTCTCATGCTTTTGTTATAGAATGTGCTGCAGAAATGATAGCCCCTGCCAGCATTTTTTTTAACACCCCCCTGCCAAAAAGAACAAATCCAGGCACTATTCATATTATTCAGTATTTTACAATCACTTATGCTCATTTCAAAAGCTCTGTCAAATGCCACAAAAAGGTCTTCTAGAAGTCAGATATATGAAATCTACAGTTTCACAACACTGAGAAGTACAAATGGTTAACAGCTGCTGTGTGTGTACAATTATTTCAAATAAGTGAATAAGAAAAATATCAAGACTATTTGTAACTTCTTCTGCCTCTCTTAGAGTAGTAAAAAATAAGAGAAAGAGAAATAATAAAAGCAAAAAATAGAAAAGCTATGAAAGCCAGTAAAGACTTTCGGGTATGAAAAAAGCTGCACTCTGTACACAGGGTGAATTCTTCTGGACAAAATCTTCCCAGAGTTTTGGGACCTGGGAAGCCATTGTTGTCAATAATTTTCCTGTAATGTTTCATGGATGGTTTGGGCTCAAACTGATTTGCAGCATAACGATACAGGCCAAACTTCGGAGCTGTGCGATCATTAAATGAATAAGCAAAGTATCCACAAAGATTGATACCATCCAATATATAGGCTAGAAAAACAAAAGGACAGGAGAAAAGTTATGAAAATATTTTGCACACAACACTTTGCTTTTACACAGCCCTGGCGCATCAGCAAAAATGTCAATACCATTTAATAAAGCTTCAGATTTAATTAGATTTAATCAGAAAAGCCTTCTTTTATCCGAAGACAAAGAGGTACATTTAACATAGTAGGTTTTACATAATTAAGCCTACTATGATGCACTTGGGTTAAATCGTTAAGTACGTGAAGCAGTCAAGGCTGCTGTGAAGCCATCTGATATGGAGGACAAGATAGTCCAGGGTTTATTCCACCCAGAGTAGGTGCGAGGGATATTCCATCTTCCTCTTTTAGCCAAACTCCTTTATCTCTGGGGAAAATACTAGCTAGCACTTGGACTTTTTCAGTGTGTCAAGGAATAGATAGCACTTTCTCTGCAGGTGATAGTGTGTGTATATGTTTGAGAGTTTCTATCAGGTATCAGGCTCTCTCTCAGGTGACTTAACCCTCAAGAGACCGCTGTTTCGGGGACTCCTTACCTTTCAGAGCTTCGTTTACATAATTCTTCATGTAATACACCCTCAGATTGTCTTCGGCTGCGTGCGGATCATCGTCGATGCCGTTGGAGATTATATACATGGGGAGGTCTCCGTACTTGGACTTCAGCCAGTTCAGTACCTTGCGTAACCCCCAGGGCACCACGGCCACCTGACTTGGGGAGTTGAGCCAGGTGATGTCGGTCATTTCTTGCACTGCCAGGTAATCATTATATTTTACTGGATCTTCTTTTTCCCAGTCTACAAGGATGGTGGTGTAATGGCTTAAAGCCAAAAAGTCAAAGGAACCCCGGATTAGCTTTTTTTCCTCGTCAGTGAAATAAGGCAGGAGGAAATTGTTTCTCTGGTTCAGCCAGGCCCTCATCACGCGTGGATAATCCCCGGAGCCGAAAATGGGCTCGGCCAGCCAGCCAATGTCAAATTGCAAAACTCGCTCGGCCACTTCTTGGTCTTTTGGAGAGAGAGGGCAGGCTGGTTCTATCCAATCCGCCTGCAGGGCGATGGATATTTTACCCTTCTGAGAGCGCCTAAACTTCTCATCGTACACGCGCCAGGCCAACGCGTGGGCCTTCAGGAGGTGGTGCCCCGCGCTATACGTCATGTTCCGCGTGGACGGCTCGTTCATTGTGATCCAGAACTTGACGTGGTGGCCGAGGTCTCGAAAGCACAGGCTGGCGTACTCCGCAAAAGCCAGGGCGGTGTGAGGGTTCTCCCAGGCGCCGTGCCGGGCCAGGGGTGGCGGCAGCCCCTGGTGCGGGGCGGCGGGGCGCCACAGGGCCACCACCGGGGTGATGTTGGCGCGCACGAGCTCGCTGGCCACGCAGCGATAGTAGCGCAGGACCGTGCGGTTGACCTGGGACTGGTTCCCCAGCGGCAGGATCAGCGCCCAGTCCAGGGAGAAGTGGAAATGCGACACATGCATTTCCTGGAGTAAGGCGATCTGGGGCCGGATAGCGGCGAAGTCAACGCAATAGGATTTCCTCTTCTTGGTCACAACCCCGTCCACCTTAATAAGCCTTTTACTGTGGTGGACATCCCACAGGTAAACGCTGGGGTCGGTAAACTGAGACAGAGTGGTGTCCACCTGGCAGGAGGAGAGTAACCGTTAGCCTCACCTGGACGGTCCTGGAAAGTCATTCAATGCAGTTTTTTTGACAAAACCAGCCAGCAAAATAGGTAAAAACAGAAACCTTCCTAGCTGAATTTTTAAACTATTTTTTCATAAATAGGAAGTTCTTGGAGAAGAAAATATTCCCCTTTGATGGGTGCACATTTGTTTTACCCATAGTTCTCTGTAACTCTGGAACTGTTACTTTAATGTTAAAAAAAAATCTGAATTTTCGGGGTCACGTCAGATGACAAACAATAATCCTCACACACCTCTGGTCTGCGTTAAGCAAGTAGAGTATTTTGGACGTTTTTCTTTTAGTGTAAGAAATCACTGATGATACGAGACTTTCAAATTAAAAAAAAAAAAAAAACTAGACAAAAAAATAATAAAGCTTAAAACCTGAGAGTCAGAAAATGAAATGATATTTAAGATTAAATTGTGCTTCTTAAAATCACGTTCTAAATGGAGGTTTGCTCTAGGTGAAGGACATGGAAAATAAGCATAACGGTTGCCTTTTATTGGCATTAGTGTCCATAACAGAATTTAGCAAACTCATTCTGACTGATGGTAGAAAGTGATAGAGAATGTGGAAAACAATTCTGTCATCCACCCATAATGAGATATTTTAACATAACTTTTTAAAAATTTCTAAATTATTTTTCTGTGACGATCATGACAATAATGGTTCTCAATCTCTGATTTACAAGCCTTCAAAATGAAAACATGTATTTAGGAAAGTGGACAAATTGCAAAATCAAAATCACAAAATCCTTCCTCCACGTGCCAACCATGGCAGGAATGGAAACTGACAGTTCATCCCAAGGACCCGCCACCAAAGCCAGTTTTCTCCTCAGAAATAATCCTGTTAGAATTGGTTCCTCGGTTTGACCCTCTATATAAAAGCTGGGGTCAAACTCCGGTTTTGAATCTCTGGCAGAGGTTTCCTTGCATTTTTCAGGCCTGTTGCAAATGAGCTTCTGTTTCTCTAGAGGGGTCAGTGCTGTGCTTATAAAGGAAAGTAATAAAATACAGCCGTGTCAGAGGGAAATTGCTTTTTCTGGAGAATTGTCCCTTGTAGATCACCCACACATGCATTTCCTCTAATGCTGTGGGAATGCTGTCAGAAGTATTTTTCCACTGTGATGCACCCACAAATCATGTTTCCTCAGCTTTGCAAGAGAAAATATTTGCATACTCTTTGGAAGTGAAAGTGTTCATAGCTTGAAGGAATTATTTGGATTATTTTTACAGAGCTCTGAGTTGACAAAATTCGTAACTTTTCTACCATAATTGTTCCAGAACAACAGCTTTTATTCAGTCCATCTGAAAACAAACATGAGAGACTAGGGTATAATTTCTATTTATACTCTATTTCTTAAAAATACAGGACATTTATAAATGGGTGTTCAGGCAAAATTCTATATAATCTCCACCGATGTATTGACTTATTTCTTAATAAAAAAAAAGAAATAATAAAGCTGAACCTTTCAGAAGGTTATAATGTATGTATTCAGTATATTATGGAAGAAATGTTCCCCTAACAGTGGCCAATGTTAAAAAAGCTCTACGTCCCCAGTACATAGCAGGTTTTGTATTTATGAGCTATGAGCATTAGTGGTTATGGGAAAACAAACCTCTTGGCTGGGAAATTAGGCCCAAGGACAATGACAATCTATGTGAACAAGCCTAAGATCAGACTTCAGACAGGTGGTGTTAATGAGATGTTATTTTTAAAGCTTTTCAGGTGAAATGCATGCCTCATTCATACTGGGAGTTTGAAATACTAGCCAGGAGTGAAAAGATAAATTTCAATGGTTTGAAATTCACTTATACGTAGAGAATGTACTTGAGGACATGGGGAGGGGGAAGGGTAAGCTGGGATGAAGTGAGAGAGTGGCATGGACATATATACACTACCAAATGTAAAACAGATAGCTAGTGGGAAGCAGCCACATAGCACAGGGAGATCAGCTCGTGCTTTGTGACCACCTAGAGGGGTGGGATAGGGAGGGTGGGAGGGAGATGCAAGAGGGAGGAGATATGGAGATATGTGTATATGTATAGCTGATTCACTTCGTTATAAAGCAGAAACTAACACACCATTGTAAAGAAATTATACTCCAATAAAGATGTTTAAAAAAAAAAAAGTATTGCCAGCTAAAGACACCATGATGGGTCTTGCTGTTTTTCTCACCAGCCTGTGTATTTGAACGGAGGTAGGCACCTAAGTGTATTTGTCTCACTATTCCCTGATCTGAGCATAGTGGTAGGTACTTAATAAATATCGATTGAACGACAAAAAAAATAAAGTAAAATAAAATTTTAAAAAAATACACTTTTAATGCATTAAAAGTATGAGACCTGCTTGTAAATTAAAACTTACCCATACACTCATCAGAACTGCCCTAACAAAAAACTTGTTTTTACTTTGTCAGTTAGGAAGTTAGCTTGGGAAGAGAGCCGCCACAGTAGTACAATGCTCCAGGTGAAAAGCAGAAAGAATAAAAGAGCAGTTGCAGCCTTTTCCCACTAGAGAGCTTCTAGAGGAGCTGCGGTCTGCAGAGGGTCTGTGTCTGGCTGGGTCAGCAGGGAGCGGGCCAGGCGGCTCGGCTAGGTGAAGGTAGCAGGGGCCCTGAGCTGTGCAGCCTGAGGGCAAAGCTCCAGGGCTGATGAGTGGCTGGCATTGGATCAAAGTCTAAACAACTGCCTCTAGGGAGCAGAAAAAGGAATTCTCTCCCTATCTCCCTTCCTCTTCGCTGCCTGCCGTACTTGTCGCCTCTGATCAGAGTTCTCTCTGGAAGAAGTAACATGTACTCTTAAAACGTCCTCACCACTGACCAGTTCCCAAGGCAGACACAGTCCCTGGATGGGAACAAAGCAGGAGTGAAAGGGCTCCCCACAAATGTCCCCACTGCTCCCTGAGTTCATACCATCTGCACAGAAACACTGGCGGAGCCTTCTCTTCTCAAAAGACAAAGCTGGGAATTACCCGCCCTGGCTGGGCTGCTGTCAGAGATGGGACAGAGCACGAGCCCTCAGTGACTAGGGTCCCAGGGCCCAGCAAGAAGCAGGGCTCAGAAGAAGGTCAAGAGGTAGAGAAAGGACCAGGGACCAACCAGGATGCACTAGGGAGTGGCCTTCCCCCTTTCCTTCCCTCCTCCTTCCCTCCTCCATCACTAGCACCACTTCTGCCGCTTCAGATCCTACTTGAACCCCCACTGTGGATCCCACTGCAGGAGAAATTAGGATGGGGAGGTTCCAAATAGCAGTGGGCTGAGGGAGAAGGGGAGATGGAGGAGGGAGGAAAACCCGGAGCCAGGAAGACAAGCTACTGGGCTCAGATATCCTTGCAAACACAGCGTTCCTTGGATGCCTTTTTTTTTTTTTAACATCTTTATTGGAGTATAACTGCTTTCCAATGGTGTGTTAGTTTCTGCTATATCACAGAGTGAATCAGCTATACATACACATATATCCCCATATCCCTTCCCTCTTGCGTCTCCCTCCCACCCTCCCTATCCCACCCCTCTAGGTGGTCACAAAGCACCAAGCTGATTTCCCTGTGCTATGTGGCTGCTTCCCACTAGCTATCTATTTTACATTTGGTAGTGTATATATGTCCATGCCACTCTCTCACTTTGTCCCAGCTTACTCTTCCCCCTCCCTGTGTCCTCCTTGGATGCCTTTTAAATGTAAGGAAGGGACTGAAGTCGAGACTGTCCCTAAAACTAACTGGAGGTCTGAATAAGATGTAAGAATAATACAACTCGGCAAAAAAAGTATTAAGGATGGTGTTGATTTAAAAAAATTTTTTCTTAATTATTTATTTATTTGGTTGCACGGTGGCAGGTGGGCTCCTTAGTTGCGGCTCGCCGGCTCCACAGTTGTGGCAGGCGAACTCTTAGTTGCGGCATGCATGTGGGATCTAGTTCCCTGACCAGGGATGGAACCTGGGCCCCCTGCATTGGGAGCATGGAGTCTTAACCACTGCGCCACCAGGTGTTGATTTATTCCCCCATATATCAAAGATTTCAATTTTATATTTACCAAAACAACAGCAACCCGTTTCAACTAGAAGGCCTTCCCTCAGATCCAAGCATTCTTCCAAATACCTCTTTCGAACTGAAAGGTAACAGAATATGCTGCCCCAAAATATGACTGTAGGTGTTCAGGGCATGCCACCCCAAAAATGCCCCGTCAGTATATTGATAATTTTGAGCTGCAGGTACTTGAAAAATAGCAAATGCAAGGGAAAGGCTTTCTCTGAACTCTTATCTGCCTAGAGACAGATCCTCCAAAAGGAACTCAAAAGGATTGTCATAAATCCCTTTGTGGGAGTTTCACCAAGCAGGGAAGATTTATCACAGGAGAGGATATTCAAAGCCAACATCACATGCAGGCAAACTTTGTCACACAAACTATCATAGCGCCCATCTATTCTTTTAAGGGCCCATTCATCTTTCCTAAAAATCATGTACTTTCCCCCTTTTCCTATTAAGATGGTACTTAAGCCTGAGCTCTAAGCCACCTTGGGGAGTTACTCATCTTCCTCAGAGCATCTCCCATGTACACACGAGGTAAACATACTAATAAACTTCTGTTTGTTCTTCTCATGTTAATCTATCTCTTATTACAGGGGTCTCAGTTAAGAACTCAGAAGGGTAGAGGGAAAGTTATTTTTCCTCCCCAGCAGAACAAGTGAATTGGCTAGAAGCACCCAACATGCTAAACCCTTTGCTTGTCTGTGGATACTAAACTTTGTCTCCGTCTTGGTCTCTATTTTCACACACGGACTCTGTTCAGCAACACCTCCACTCCCTCCCCACCCTGCTCACTTACCACCATGCTCTGTTCACACTGTCAAACTATTTGCGACCCATCATTTTTCTTCAGTAGACTCCTTTGAAAGTAGGGGTCGTATCTTACTCATCTTAGTGTGTACTCCCCTCAACCGAGCCCCCTCCCCCCAGCAATTAACACAGGGCTTTGTACACACTAAGCATCCAGTAAGTGCTCACTAAAGTATTCAAACTCTAGAAAACAGATTCTTTTAAAGTTGGAAAAATTAAAAATAATATTGAGGGCTAACTACATAGCAGATGCTCAATAAATCTTGGTTGACCATTTTGAAGAACTTCCTTACCACTGCAATTCAAAAACTGTTGCTCGAAATGGCATTCCGATCAGTGAATCACTGAGCAAGGGTTTTTCTTTCTGGAGGTATTTCCACAAGCTTGGGGTTTCCACAGTTATGGCTCAGGAGGGCTCTGCCTAATGCTCCTGCTTCAATCTCAGCAGCTCCACCGAGATCTCAGATAATGTGGAGTTCTGTTTTATATCTTGTTTATGGAAGAACTCAACAACTACTTTAAAAGGGGTTGAAAACCATGGTATTAAAAGAGAGTGTTTTATCTTTCACTATCCTATCAGATCTTAAAGATGGATATATTTTTAATCTGTTCCCCTTGGAGCTGATTTAAAGTGAAAGATGAAGCTAGAAAGATTTTTGGAGAGAAGAGTGCAGCGTTCCAAATGGTGCCTTTAATGTGCTCACTAAGGAACCATGTTTGGCCTGAGGAATGGACAATGTGCCATGACAACCTAATAAGGAAGTACTACTTACTAGTGATAGGGCTTGGTGAGACTGCGGATTGGTTTTGTCAGCTGACTTACTTGAATGTAGTTGTCAACAATTCCCCAAGCAAAGTCACAGGGAAATGTCCCTTCTAGGGGTTGATTTTCAGGTAAAGGAGGGAAGCCATTTTTCTCTATCAGCTTCTGGTAGAACAAGGCTGAAGACTTCGGCAACAACTTCTTATCCTGGCTTAGAAAGTCGACGTAGAAGAGTCCACGTCTGATGCTGTAGCCTCTGTGCCACTCGAAGCCATCCATGAGGGACCACGCTGTGTACCCAATGACATCCACCCCGTCCAGCCTGATGGCTGCAAAGGAAAGAGGACAAGAGCAACGTGACCCTGTGATGGGCACTCGTCTCATGATTCAAGAGCATTTGAGGGTTTTGCTGCTTCAGTAAGTATAATGCTTATTGTTTGGTAAACTGATGACCCTTCTCACTGATGAAAGTCTCTAAGAGAACCTAGATAACTCTACAAATATTAGTAAATGTCTTCACAAATAGGCTTATCTCCAGTATGTTTTTATCTGAATTTCCCTTATTTCTAGTGGGTGCTCTTTGGGCCAAGATATCTTGTTCTACTTTCTATCCTAAGCACCTATCTTTGTGCCTGATGCAGTAAATGAATTAAGTCTTCAAAGGCATGGACTACTTACTCTTTTCTTCAGAAAATATTGATGTTCCTTTTTTTTTTTTTAATACAAAGTGTTTTATTCAGTACAAGCAATCTGAACCGAAAAATGTGTACAGGGATCTAGATATCTTGGGATTTACTTAATCTTTAATATAATCTAAAAAATCTAGAGTACTAACTCTGAAAGTCTAGTAATTTTAAACATTATAACCCAGTTTCTCATTTACGAAACGAGTTTAAAAAATTAATTCAAGTTCCTCAAGGTCCCAAATGAGAAAGGTGTTACCTAAATGCATTCCTACTATTGCCAAAATGAATTTCTACATTCTGATTAAAAACTATAAATTCACAGTTTATTAAGATCATCTTAAAGATTGTTTTTCCAGTGGATTCTGGAAGGAAATTAGGATTTTTATCCACAATCCTACCTTTTAAGGTTTCCATTATGAATTTTTTGAGGTAATACATATATTTGGCATCATCTCTCTTGGTGGTCCCTGAAACAAACCAGCCATTTTCCACAATAAATATTTGAGGGTGGTTATACTCAAGGTCAATCCAGGAAAGGAGTTGCCTCAGGCTGGGAGATTCCAACTGACGGAACTTCATCTGAGGGTCCAACAGTTGAAAACTCAAGGTTGGTCCAAAGGAAAGAGCAAAAAAGTCGGCTGTTCCCTTGATGAACTTTTTCTCAGATTCAGTAAAATCAGGCAGAAGAGATGAAAGGTTATTCTTCATGCTCTCAGGATAGTCCCCATCAATAAATATGGGTTTGGCAAACCAGCCTAGGACAAAGTCAAGAGATTTCTGACATTCTTTGATGCTATGTTCAGTCATTCTTCGAGGACTGATCCAGTGGGAGCTCAGGGCAATGGACACCTGGCCTCCCTGAGTGGGGCGGAAAGAAGTATTGTAGAGATGCCAGATTTTGGCATGAGCCTATAAAGAGAAAAACCACGGTGAATTTATCTCTGATTGTGAGCAGAAATGCATGTATTTGAATCCCCATTTCTAGTTGTATCTGTTTCTCATCAAGTCTAACCTAATGACTAACCCCACAATGTAAAAGTCACCTGGAACCAATAAATAATTCCAGAGGTAAGTCAGCCCACAGTGAGCTGCAACCATAACTGGAATCATTTCCACTGTTTTTCAGCAGCCAGTGGAAAAATGTGAATTTCTTGTGTTGAATATGTACTTATTATTCATACTTTGAAAAGTTAATGAAATAAGAATTTGTTATAATATCTTACTACTTAAATGACTTTGGATTATGTACTTTTTAATTAATAGCCTTCGTGAAAAGAGCCAATCCCGCATCTGTGATTACACCAGGAATTTCTAAATAGGATTATATTTTTTTATCCTAAGAGACCAGGAGTTTTCAAGTTGACTTAAATTGTTGGAGTCCATTTAATATTTTGTATTCATGTCTCATAACAAAAATTCTAACACATGTTCTCACAATCTTTGTTCTTCTCTAAGAAGAATCAGCGCAATAAAGAACCAACTCCGATATCTAATCTTGGCCCACCATCCAGTACTCTGGGACACGGCTGGCTTCCTGCCAACCCCCGCAGGGTACAAGATACAAGTCAAGAGCAAAAACACCTAAATGCAGCTCTGAAGAGATCAGATGTCCACAGTGAGTCAGCAACTCAGCTGGGGGTTTCCTACAGCAATGAAATGGGCTTTGCTTCCATTAAATCAACTTCAGACTCCCATAAAATCTTGCTGACTTCTGATATCTTATTTTCATTTGTCTCCTCTCTATTTACAAAGAATAGTGTTTTTTTTTCCTCCCTTACTTGAATTAGGTTTTTCTTTACTTTTGAATTCCTGATTTACTCCCCCTGTTTTTCTCCAAATGCAAAAGCTGTTTATCAGCCTTTTGCTCTCCTAATATAGTCTCTTGGAAAATTCCATTCTAATTCTCTGTTTGACTCACATTCTCCCAATGATTGTGCCAGTTTTCATTCCACTCCCTGGGCCTGAAGAAGCTCTTGCACTCCTATGCCAAACATCCTCTTCCTTGTTCCTTAATATTCTGCTCTTGGTTCATTTCAGTGCAGGTGTCCAAGAATGGCCTCATCACCATTCTTACGAGTTCAGCCAAATATTTCAATGGAATCAAATAGTGCATGTCTTTCATTTTTAGTTTCTTAGTAAACATCTACTATGTTTCATTTCACGGAATGTGTTTTTTTCATGACCTAAAGCAGCTATCTACATGCTAGGAAGGAAATGGAGAATAAAATATTGATCATAAGAATAGTGGCCTTTGCCCATGTGATTCAAGAAACTGGGGCTTGATTGTGCTATGCTGCTGGATTTGTGATGTGCCCCACCCTTCTCTATCTTCCTCACCTTCACCACCCTATCTCTCCCTTCCCCATTGACAAGCGATCTCACCAGTTAACAGTTAAACGGAAAAGAAAAGGGGAAATCCAGGCTGTAGTACTCACGAGGTTAGACTAGAGGACTTTCCTAATTTGGCTGATTTGAAGCCTGCGGATAGTCATGACCTAACCCTAACAGACATACCTCTACAGGACAAGCACTAAGATGGGGGAGTCAGGAGGCCAGGGAGAAGTGGGAGCAACCAAGAACTTCCTGATATGGGTCAGTTTTGCAGGTAGCTGAAGTCAGAGCCATACAGTAGAACTGTCTACAATCACAGGCCACTCTTCTAACCTTGAGTACTTCGACATGGCTCAGAGGAGGTCTGGCAAGGAAACGAATGACCTTGGCTATAGGGAAGTGCACACGTGGTGTTTGATATCAGATAAAATTCCTGCTCCATCACTTTTTTGTGTGTGCCTTTGACCACATAACTTAACCAGGGCAGGTAAAACTAACTTTCCTGTCTCTCACAGGGCTGTAATGAGGGTTAAATGAGACACTTTACACAAAACACCTAACAGAGTTTCTACATGGTAGGGTCTCCATGAATGCTTATTCCTTCTCTCCCTGAAGGCTCAACAGAACAAAAAGAAAAACACAGCAGGTAAAGGAAACGCCACCTGCTAAGGAATTCAGCCGTAGCATCGATGTGATATAGTGATACGACCTGGAGTTTGGATTAGAAGAATCTCAAGTTTGGATTCCAAATCCTCTGTTACCAGTGTGAGCCTCAGGTACTTCTTTGAACAAATGGGAATAGCATCTATTCTCCTTCAGGGACATTGCAAGGATTAAATATGATATAAGTGAAAGTGTTTTTCAAGTGGTCAATTATTTTAGAGAAGTACAGTATAAATTTGTAGCACTGGAAAGTGTGATGATTAGTTTTATGTGTCGACTGACTGGACTGAGGGACCCCCCACATGGCTGGTAAAGCATTTGTCAAGAGTTTAACTAAGCTACTTCATGGTGTTCTGCCTCGGCATCCATTTTGTTTAACTATGTGTCCTACAGGGAACTTAAACTGACACTAGACCCTCATGCAAGCGCATGCCCTGCCTAGATAGCAGCCCACAATCACAAACAAATGTAAGTTCCTGAGATGACTTCCCCAATAGCCCCTGTGATCAACAGGTCTCCCCTGCCTCCCAGAATCTATATGTCTTATGCACCCCCTTACATAAGACCCCTGTGGGGCTTACCAAAACCCCTCTTTTGGCTTGAATTGACCAATCCGGCCCAGGAACCCCAAAGCACTCACACATGGACCCTATTAAAGGCATGAGTCTGGGGTTCTGTCTCTCTCCCTTCTCTCTGTGCTCTCCCTTAACCACCCCATGTGGTCCCTTAAGGCACGCTACGTACTTCCTCCAGGACCTGTGAGTGACAGACTTCTCTGCTTCAATTTCTCTTTTTTAATTTTTTTAATTTTAATTTTAATTTTTGGCTGCGTTGGGTCTTCGTTGCTGCTCACAGGCTTTTCTCTAGCTGCGGCGAGTTGGGGCTACTCTTCGTTGTGGCACACGGGCTTCTCATTGCGATGGCTTCTCTTGTTGCAGAGCATGGGCTGTACATGTGCAGGCTTCAGTAGTTGTGGCACGTGGGCTCAGCAGCTGTGGCTCGCGGGCTCTTAAGCGCAGGCTCAGTAGTTGTGGTGCAGGGGCTTAGTTGCTCCGTGGCTTGTGGGATCTTCCCAGCCAGGGATCGAACCCATGTCCCCTGCAATGGCAGGTGGATTCTTAACCACTGCGTCACCAGGGAAGTCCCCTTAATTTCTCTTTGATCAATTATTAAACCAAGGCTCATCTCGGGCACACTGTGCTCCACTTAACAAACGCTAAGGGTTTTTCTGGAAGAGATTAGCGTTTGAATTAGTCAACTGAGTAAAAAAGATTGCTCTCTCCAATACGGCGGTGGGCATCATCCAATCCAATGAGGGCCTAAAGGGAAGGAAGGGTGAACTTGCTCTCTGACCGAGCTGGGACATCCATCTTCTCCTGCCTTTGGATGTTGGCACTCCTGGTTCTCAGACCTTTGGACTCAGACCAGGACTTTCACCATTGCCTCCCCTGGTCCGCGGGCCTTCAGGTTTGTACTTGAACTACGCCACTGGGTTTCCTGAACCTCCAGCTTGCACACAACAGACTGTGGGACTTCTCAGTCTCCATAACCACATGAGCCAATCCCTCCTAGTAAATCTCTTTCCGTATAACTCTGTATATCCTGTCGGTTCTGTTTCTCTGGAGGACTTTGACGCACGTGGAAAGCATCTTAGATATCATCTGGCTTAACCACACACCCCACTTCAAAACGCCTCACTGGATCTGCTGTTTGACTGCTCTCCATGGAAGTCTAATTGGTGGTCATCCCATGTGTGGCATCTTCTCCAGGAAGTTCCCTGCCCCACTCCCACCCCGACCTGCCACACTGAGCCCTTATATCACTTACTTCTCTGACATCACTTACTGCAGGTGATGACGCCTCCCTCCCAGCTATGCTCCTTGAGGAGTCCCTCAGGCCCTCCCTGGAACACGAAGGCCCCATTGTCTGTTACACTGAACTGAACTCCGCTTCATCACCTCCTCATGAGTTCATTCCATTTTCTGATGGTAGATGTGAGTAATCAAATACTATGATGCTAGGTTTACAAAAGTCACCATTTAGGATGTTGCAACCACTTAGGATGATTAATAGGGAGATGGTTATGTACGGTTTTGCATTGCCTTCTAATTATTCCAAGTATGTTAATCTTGTAAGGTTGTTATCTTAAGACTGAGAATTTTAAAAGCTATTGACAAGGACTCTGGGAAACAATTAAGGGTATAAGCAAGAATGGTCATCTAAATACTATTTCTAATAGCAAAATATTGAAAACAACTGAAATGTCCACTATTCAAATACATTTACACCCATATATGCATGTTTTAATACATTATGGTATGACTAAAGATATACTACTATTCAAACACTATAAATAATATAGAAGAATGTCTATTAACATGTGAAAAATGTTTCTAAAATACTAACTGAACAAAAAAGCAGGTTACAAAGCAATAAGCAGAATTTAATAGCATTTTTATTAAACAAAAATATGTACATTAAGATCTGGAAGGATTTATAACTGGAAGGTTTTGTGGGTGGTATAATTGTCCTCATTGTGCTTATCTATATATTTTTTTCATTTCCTACCATACACATGTATTGCTTTAGAGGGAAGAAAAAACCCTTAAAATCAAAAAAGGAAATAACCCAAGGCAGGCCCTGCTTGAACTGTTCAGGATGGTTAGTTGAAAGCCTTGATTTAATTAACCCCTGCCTCATTGTTCTCTAACCTGCCCTACGGGCTCTGCCTCAAATCCCAAATCCTAGGCACACTGAATCCTATGTGAAATTCTGAAATCCCCTAGGCTTCCCTGCTTTAATAGGTGCAGGTCTCTCATGTTTTACCTACTCCCAGTCCCTCCAGCCTCACCCCCCTTCAAAACTCAGCCCAGACATCACCATCTCCAGGAAGTCTTCCCTGACATCTTCCCTCTCCCCACCCTTAAATGTCCATTCCATGTGTCTCCACAGCTGGCCTCTATCAAAGACCTGAACCATATTATATTGAATTTAAGTGTCTAGATTGTAGGTCTTCTGAAGGCATTGGCTAGGTCTCTTATCTCTCTATTCTCAGATTCTAGCAAAATGTCTGGTGCAGAGTAAGTATTCAATAAACAGATACGGAGGAGTGAAGACTGGCAGTAAGAATCAGATCAAAGAGTCTGGGACAGAAGCAAACATGTTTCTGAGCCAGAGCAGACAAACTCTCATAAGATACCCTGATTGTACTTTATTTCTGATACCTTGAGAGACAGAGAACTTACAGCCCATACCATCAAAAAAATAAATTAGAAGGAATTTGGCATGGTAGGCCTCTGAGAATAATACTGTATTGTTTCAAGATGCACTAAAAATCCAATCTGGGGCATAAGACATTCTCCTCACTTCCTTCTGGTATGTGATATCCTCCTTACTTCCTTCCCAGCCTCAATATGTATTTTGAAATCTAGGGTCTGAAAAATCTAGAAAAAATGGATCTCATATTTCTTTCTACCAATTAGTATCACCAATTTTGGAAGTCACCAATTTCTAATTTTAGTATTAGAAAATACTAAAAGATGAATAAAAACAAAAACACAATATACCAAAACTTATGGGGTGCAGCAAAAGCAGTGTTCAGAGGAAATTTTATAGCTGTAAATAACTATATTAAAGAAGGAAGTTCTCAAATCAATAACTTAACTTTTCTCCTTAAGGTAACAGAAAAAGAAGAGCAAACTAAACCCACACTTAGCAGGATACAGGAATTAATAAAGATTAGAGTAGATATAAACAAAACAGAGAATAGAAAAATAATAGAATCACCAAAATCTAAAGTTTATCCTTTGAAAAGATCAACAAAATTGACAAACCTTTAGCTAGACTGACTAAGAAACAAACAGAGAAGACTCAAATTACTAAAATCAGAAATGAAAGTGGGGATATTACTATTGATCTTTTCTATTTCTATAATAAAAGAATTATAAGCAAATACTATGAAAAAGTATATGCCAACAAATTACATAACCTAGATGTAATGGACAAATTCCTAGAAACACACAAATTCCCAAAAAGTGGCTCAAGAAAAAATAAAAAATCTGAACAGATGTATAAATAAGAGATTGAATCAGTAATCAAAAACTGCTCAACTAAGAAAAACCCAGGGCCAGTGGCTGCAATGATAAATTGTGCCAAACATTTAAAGAAAAATTAACACCAAACCTTCTCAAGTTCTTCAAAAGATAGAAGAGAAAGGAATACTTCCTAACTCACTCTATGAAGCCAGCATTGCATTACCATAATACCAAAGCCAGATAAGGACATCACAAGAAAAAAAAAAAAGCTACAGACCAATAGACCTTATGGATATAGATACAAAAAAACTCAACAAAATACTGACAAAACAATTCCAGCAGCATACTAAAAGGAGTATATACCATGATCAAGTAGGATTTATCCCAGGAATGCAAGGATGGTTCAACATATGAAAATCAATCAATGCAATACATCACATTAATGGAATGAAGAAGGGGAAACCCCATATGATCATCTCAGTGAATGCAGAAAAGGCATTTGACAAAATCCAAACGTATTTCATGACAAAAACACTAAAAAAACAGGAATAAAAGGGAACTATTGTGATGTGATAGGGGCATTTCTGAAACACCCACAGTTAGCATCATACTCAATTGGTGAAAGACTTTCCTAAGATCAGGATCAAGACAGAAACAGTGCATTGCAAGTTCTAATCAGAGTAACTAGGCAAGGGGGGAAAAAAAAGGAAAGAAGTCGTAAAGAAGTAAAACTATCTCTATTCACCAATGATGTGATTCTACATAATTCTTTTGTGCTAAAGAATTCACACACAAAAAAAATTATTAGAGCTAATAAGTGAATTCAGCAAATTGCAGGATATGATATCAACATTCAAAAATCAGTTGTATTTCTATACAATATCAATGAATAATCCAAAGAGGAAATTTAGAAAATAATTCCATTTATAATAGATACAAAAAGAATAAAATACTTAGAAATAAACTTAACCACTCTCACAACTTTTATTTACACTGTACTGGAGGTCCTAGCCAGTGTAGTAAGGCAAATCAAAGAAATGAAGTCATGTTGATTGGAAAGAAGAGAAAATAACTCATGCATATAAAACACGATTAACTATATAGAAACCCTAAGGAATCTAAAAAAAAAACCTAATTAGAACTAATAAGTGAATTTAGCAAGTTACCAGAGCACACTGTCAAGATACAAAACTCAATTGTATTTTAATATATGAGCAACAAGCATTTGGAAAATAAATTTTAAATACAATACCACTTCCAATAGCACTGAAACCATAAAATACTTAGGAATAATTTCACAAAAGATGTGCAAATCTACTACACAAAACAGTACTAAAAGAAATTAAAGAAGACCTAAATAAATGGAAAGAAATACCATTTTTTATTAATTTTTATTGGAGTATGGTTGCTTTACAATGTTGTTTTAGCCTCCACTGCACAACAAAATGAACCAGCCAGACACATACAGATATCCCCTCCCTTTTAGACTTCCCTCTCATTTAAGTTACCACAGTGCATTAGGTAGAGTTCCCTGTGCTATGTTCAGTATATTCCCATCAGTTGTCTATTTTATACATAGTATCAATAATGTATATGTGAGAGAGATACCATTTTTATGGATTGTAAGACTCAACCTTGTTAAGTTATCCATTCTCCCCGAGTTGATCTCTAGGTTCAACACCATCCCATCCAAAATCCCAACACAATTTTTGTGGAAATTAATAAGTTGATTCTAAAATGTATATGATAATTCAAAGCACCTAGAACAGTTAAAATACTCTGCAAAAGGAAGAACAAAGTTGAAGCATAATAGTCAATACAGTGTGATATTGGCATAAGGATAGACAAATAGATCAAAGGAGAAGAATAGAGACTTTTTAAAGCCCATGGCCAGTTGATTTCCAACAAATGTACCAAGGCACTTATATGGCAAACGGAAAGACTTTTCAACAAATTCTCCTGCAACAATTGTGAAAATATATGGAGAAAAATGAACTCAACCTTACACTGTGCATAAAAATTCATATGAGATAATTCATAGATCCAAATGTAAAAGCTAAAACTATAAAGCTTGTGGAACAAAACACAGCCTCTTGATTTTGGAGTAGGAAAAGATTTCTTAGAACACAGAAGTATTAATTAAAATAAATTAATTAAAAGAAAAAAATTGATAAATTGGACATCATCAAGATTGAAATCTGCTCATCAAAAGTTAACAAAAAGAAAAGACAAAACACTGAGGGGAAATATTAAAATTATGTATATGACAAAAGAGTTATATCCAAGTAAATACACTATTCCCACCAATCAATAATAAAAAAGAAACCACCCCCCTCCCCACCATGAACAAAAAATTTGAACAGACATTTCACTAGAGCATCCACACCAATGCTCGATAAGCACATGGAAAGGTGCTCAACACCAATATCAACAGGGAAATACAAACTAAAACCACAACAGTCACTCAGACTGTTCTAAATCTGTACTCTTATTAGCTGTGTGACTTTGGACACATAATCTAACTCTCTGTGCCTCTGTTTCCTCATCTGGAAAATAGGGAGAACAATAGCATCTTATGTTCACATCTTTATGACGATTGAATAAGTCAATATATGGAAAGCACTTAGAATTGTGACTGGCCATTTATGTTTATTATTCAGGTGTGGTGGTAATGTCATTTGATTTATGATTTTTTAAAAGATGACTGGCTGTCGTGTGGTGAACAGACTCTAGGAGGGCAAGATGGCAGCAAGAAGACCAGTTAGGGAGCTGTTGCAATGGTCCAGGCAAAAGATGAGGTTGGTTTGGACCAAAGGAGATAGTGAGAAGGGGCCAGATTTAGGCTATCACTGAAGGTGGAATCAATAGAACTTGCTGGTGAACTGGATGTTACATATGACTTGTGAGGGGAAGAATCAAGGACAACAGAGAAAGCAAAAAATAAGGGACTGGGGAAGGGAAGCGATCAAGTTCTGTTTAGGTCATGGGTTTGACATCCCAATGAAGATGCCTGGTTGGAAGCTGGGTAACTGAGTCTGAAGTTGGAAAAGACATGGACGGTATTAAGCATTCAAATGTATTTCAGAGGTGATATTGAATGGGTCACTTTTTTTTTTAATCATTCTTTAGATTTTTTAAAAAATTGAAATGGAATAATTCTTAAAGGATTAATTTAATCCTACAAATAATCTTAATTAAATGGACTGAGACCAATGGTAAAAGAACTGAAATGCAGCCCATAAACAGAAAATCATTCAAATGGCTAATTCGTGTCTACTCCCTACCCAAAAAGAGCCCTCAAGATGTTGTTTTAGTTCTAAAATAAAGGTGCAATCTTCTGAGAAAGGTCGAAGGACTAGATAAATTTCAGAGAGCACTGGAAATTTTTTTTCCCCTTTGGCATCCTCTTACCACAAGTTCAAGAATAGTATCATGATTACACATCTAGGGACTTTCTTAAAAGTCACTGCTACCCTGGGCTGTTACACAAGTACACAACTAGCCTAAAGTTCATGACTGTAGGCCGAATTATTCCTCTTATTTCTATCAGCACAGCCCCATGGATTGTAAACTAAAGTTCCTTCAGAAAGAATTGCAAGCATCCTCCCCCAAAACAACCACCTAATAGAGCACATAAATAATTTCCAAAAAATAGGCCCCTATGATTTTATCCACAAAAATAACCAGTAATCTCTGTGTGCAGTTCCTCAAAAGTTGCCTGGGACCTGCCTCTATCACCCAGGCCCCAACCTATGCCCAGGGCCTTATGTCCACCCTTGCTGACACCCGGTCAGAAAAATCATGGACTTAGGCAGCAGCTGGGCTTGCTTGACTTTATTTTGTACTTCTTGGCCAATTAAATAAGTAGAATTTCTAGCTCGATCACCAAGCCTTACAGCCTCCCACAAATTAACAATTTCCTATCAATATATATCTCATCGTTCCCCAACCCTGCTCTTTTGCTACTGTCAGGTCAATTTCTTGTTACCCCTCACCCAAGCCTGTACCTACCTTGGATGGCAACCTATCAACCCTGTAATGACATTCTATTTTTCCTCTATCATCTCTATCCCTCCCTGCCTTCTGTTTAGACTTGCCTCTTCGAAGAAGCAGTCCCTAATTAATCCTGCTTCCTCTTACTGCTATTTTCCCCAGTTATTCTCTGAAAAATTCTCTCTCCTTCCAAATTCACCTCCATTCTCATCTCCCCTGTGAAGGCTTGTTTGGCTCCCCAGACACAGTAGACATCCCTTTCCCATTGCCCTCTGCACAAATACAGTTGGGGTAGATGTCATGCTTCTTCATAAATTGGCAGCTCTTCATCAAGACTGTACACTCTCCATCAACAACAGAGTTGACTTGAAACAATCTAACCATCCAACAACATGAGATTATTCATTTACTTATTCTTTTAGTCAAACATTTATTGAGTAGCTACTACGTGCCAGTCATAGTTCTCAGATTACTTGAAACAAATCTAAAAGGCCAACAATAGGGATTAGTTGAAATAACTCACGAATTAGAGGTTAAATAGAACAAATTAATTGTTGGCTACAAATCAATCACTTTAATAAATTATAGTTAGCTACAGACAAATCATAAGCAGTATTACCTAATTCATGGAATCATATGTACATCTATAAAATAAATATACATAGGACAGGATTTTGAAGAATTTGCATCAAGAGGATAATTGTTATAATCTCTATTGAGTGGGACTATGGCCATTTTTTAATGTTGTTCTGCTTCTCTGATTTTCTAACTTTTATGTAATAAGCATGCATGCATTGCTTTTCTAATAAGAAAAATAAAATAAATAATAAAAGTAACTGAAATTTTCAAGTTTGGGGAATTTTCTGCTTCAAATTATTTACTACGTTATTTTCTAAACTGATGATGTCTGTCCTGGTTGTTTAGCTATGTTTTCATGTTTTGCACAAAGATGGATGACATGGATTGTTCCAACTAATTCTATCTCACACCATCCAACAATTACTTACTGATTTACTAATCTCCTATTGTCACACATTTCAGTTGCTCCAAAATTTCACAAACATGGAAGAACAGTTTCTTACATTTTAGCCTCATAATTTCTGGGGAAAAAAAAGTTAGGAATGCTTAAAAGATTCATAGAAAAACAAAATTATTAATACAGAAAGTCTAGTAACTGAGATTTATTTTTGACCAAATGATCCAGTTCATTACATTATTCTCCATCAAAATGTTTTTGACCAAGTTGTAGTTCATCAGATCATCTGGAATTCACCCCAAAACTCTAAGATCCATGTATTAAGCCAAACAATTAGGATCTCTTTTCATAGCCTGGGCCACATTTGGGGTAAGTGGTGTAGGGGCAAAAAGCATTTAAAATATCCTCATAGTGGAATGCGGCTGGTGCTTGGGGAGGGCAATGGAGTATCTAAGCATGGAAATTATGCTTAAAGGCACAGACATAAGAATGTATTCAGTGTTGTGAAAATAATGATACTAGCCTAATTAGAGAAAGCGTTTAATACTTTGTGGCTTTTGGCATATAAGTTTACAATAGAAAGTGTGGGACCAGAATACGAAAAATTCTGAATGCAAAATTATTTGGATTTTATAGAATACATCATAACAGGTGAGCATAAACTTCTGAGACAATGAGGATCAAAATCATACAATCAAAATCATCTCTTGCAGAATGGATTAAAATATGAACAGCTGGATGCTGAAAGTTGGAACACTACTGCCAAAATGTAGGTATGATTAAGGTCCTGGACAAAGGTGATGATTACTGGAAAGTGCTCTCACATGCACATGTGTGTAGTGAGAGAGAAAGATTGCCCTCCTCAAAAGGAATGGTGATTTCCAAGTCCTGTTCCCAAAGTCATTGGAGCTCTTCCCCAATTCTGTGACCCACTCCAGTGTCCTTCTAATAAAGTCCCTTTTCCTCTTTAACCTATTTTTAGTTGGGGTTGGTCATTTGCAAATACAGAATTCCTAATACACATATAACCAAATTTGAGATTCTATAAGAACTCACTCAAAGGAATACTTTTACAACTAGGCAAGATACAGATCAAGGTAGATTTTTAAAAAAATCATGGTGTAGTTCTGGAGTTTTGTTACTTATGATCATTTTGTCTGGATTTTTCCAAAGTAGGTTACATAAAAGGCCTTACTCGTTCGTTTTTAAATAAAAAGTTTCTTCAAATGAAGTAAAAATTATTTCATAACTCACTCTTGGTAAATACATCAATAAATCAGAGATTAGGTTTCTTGCCTCATTAATTTATCTGTACAGGACTAATCAACATCAGTTAAATCATTCTATTTAATACTAAATCATGCTGTTACGAAAATCCTTCCAAATCATTGATGCTAGGTTGTTAACAAAATATCTGGCTTGTGACGAGAATCCGTCTGGTCCATTAATCACAACGTTATCGGAGACACAGAGGGGTTCCAATTCCTGGTTTTTGCATCTGTTTTTCTAATAGCAACAAAATGAGAGTCGAGAAAGGAACAGGTAGGGAGACATCAGGCTAGATGAGAAAAAGCGACAAGAAGATAAAGGACTCAGATAAAGGATGTATTCCCAAGATCAGCCAAAGCATCCTAAGTTTCATCAGTCAACCAGGCTCTTTTCAGTAAACATCTATCACTATAATCACCAAAGTAATTGTGTAATACCCTCATGAAACGGCTACTCTGATTTCAACAAAATTGAGAAAAGTGTTTTTCTTCCATAACAGTCACCTTTACTTTCTAAATGTTTACCTCTGCCTCCTCACCTAATTCTCCTGCTTTGACTTATCAACAGCAGATGCCAACCGACTGACTCTGAGAATTTAAGATCATTTCTCAGTTCCCAGGCTCATTCACAGCTCTTTGCTTTGGAAATAACTCAATTTCCCTTACAAGAGAGAACACTTTTCACGTAAAGAAAAAGTGACATGTGGATGTGTGAGGTCTTCTACATTGTCAGACAGGATAAGATTACAGGAATAGGAAATATGTTTTATGGAATAGTCGATAATAGAAAGTAATCTGCTTGCCCCTCTTTCCCCCACTTTTCCCATTTGCCTTATATGGTAGCAGTTTCTACATGGTCTTAAGTCAAAGTTTTTCACACCACAGATTCTAGCTGTGAAATCGAGTTATGTGCAGCCACAGAAAATTTGAAAATGGAAATAAAATAGAACTAATTCTATTCAGAGTGCACCACATGTCGTAAGGGTAAGTATTGTTTTGTGAGACTTATTGTTGTGTATGAGTCAACACATAAGATGCCTTTCTTACTGTCGGGGTCAAGGTCAGAAAAGTTTGAAAGTCAGTGATCTACGTTAAGGGCTATTTTCATTCTGCAAGTATTTATTGAGCACCTACTATAGGCTTGGCCCAGTTCTGGCGCTTAGGGATCCAATAGTGAACAAGTCAGACAAAAACCTCTGCCCTCATGGAACTTCCCTCTCAGCAGGAGGAGAGAAAAAAAAACAACAAACATAACAAACGTGAACTAAAAAGCATGTTAAAAAGATGGTAAGTGGTGTGAAAATAAGGGAACAAGATAAGGGAGTCCTGGGTACCAAGGGGAGGAGATGCCATGGCTTTTGGTAGCACTCACAGGAGTCTTTATTTTCCTTTCATTGAATATGCCGTAGTTTTAATCTTTTCATTTTCCATCTCCATAGGACAAAATCCATATGTGCTCCTATTAGGCAAGAATCATTTCCATTAACATCTACCCTTATAGAACTTAAAATACCCTGATCCACAGTAAACAACAGATCTAACAAAGACACACTCCCTTCTGCACCCACAGAGAGTCAGAATCAGAGAACAGGATTAACCCAGGCAGGCTGCTCAGAAGGACGTCAGTAATCCTTCTGCCCCATTTCCAAGTCTAGGAAAATTTTTCCTTACAGTCTCCTTTTGTGATCTTAAATAATCCCAAAAGATTATTCTTTACCACAAAAAAAGCTGGTCTGCTTGGGCTTTGGTGGGATTCATTTACAAATGTTCATCAAGGGTGTTAATTAACACGCATAAGCCTCTTGGCCCTGCAGTGTTGAGCAACTACTAAATCCAAAGAATGAGCTTCTGTCTGGGGGTTGCATAAGGAATCGAAGACTGCCTTTTCAATAGCCACTATTATGCCAGAGGCTGTGTGTTTGTTTTTGTTTTGTTTTTTAATTGCTCTTCTAGGGTCTTCTATTCTGAAGCTAAAAACCAAACCCAAGAAATTCGTGTTCACACATTTCATCTGCAGTACCTATGAACTCGGTGAACTCCTCTCTCCTCCAGGACCCCAGAAAGTGCTTCTTGAGCCAGGAAGGGGTCCTCTACTCCCACTAAGTCTGGGGTGCTGGGAGAAGCATTTTAAATGGGGTATTCAGGATGTGCCTCGTTTGAGAACGTGGCTTCTGAGCATAGGCTTAAAGGAGGTGAGGGAGCTGTGGATCTGGGGGTACGGTGGGGTGGGGAGAACATTCCAGGCAGAGAGAAGAACCAGAAAAAAGGGCCCCAAGGCACAACAGCAAGCCCTTCCTGTGGCTGAAAGGCAGTGAGTGAGGGGACAGGGGGTTGAGTTGAGGCCAAATGTATTAAACAGCTGTGAGGGTGTTTCCAGAACGGGGAGCTGGAATCATAGCTGCTTGATCTGTCTTCCTCTATGACAAAAGGGAAAATTCAAAACTGCAGGGCTTAAACATGAAAGGAAAAGAAAAAAAGAAAAGCTTTTTAATCAAATTGTGAATGACGTGGTTTTCATTCCCCCATCTTCTTTATTTCTCACAGAGTAGCAATAAACACCAGGAAACATCCACACACGGTTTCTGCTGTAACTCCTCATGAAAGATTGTTTGGTTTCTTTCATTTTTCAGAAATGAGAATCGTGTAGAAGAAATAAAATGAGAGCTCTGAATTGAAATGCGCCTTTTTCATGACTATTATTTGAGTTATCATGGAATCATTATTTCACCAAGCAAATATTTACACAACGGGCAAGTTATTATGCAGGGAATATGCAGAGATCACAGCCCAGGTACACAAAATGATGATGACATGAGATTGAAAGTGAGTGTCATAAGAAGGATTTTTTAAAAATATACAACGGGAATTCAGAGAAAAGAAAAATTCCTTCTTGTTGAGGGAAATCACAGAAGTCTTCATGGAGGAGAAAGTTTCTAAACCAGGTGTGTAGGTCCTGGGGAGATGGAAAAAGGCATTTCCAGCAGACCACTGTGAGCTAGAAAGCATGAGATGCTGTGCTGAAATGTATTTTCCAAGGGTGGCACATCCCCCATGGCCCTCAGCTGTGTGACCTTGCTCGCCGGCCCCCCTACTGGGTGGGGGTCTTTGTCCCCTTCCCTGAGTCTGGGGGTTGTGACTGCTCTGGCAGAAGTGACACTCCATGACATCAAGGCTAAATCAAAAGTCAACACCGCTTCCTCCTAGTTCTCTTGGGATGCTTGCTGGGGGAAGCCAGCTGCCGCATAAGAGGTCTGACTAACCTGAGACCACTGTGTTGGTGGGGCTCAGGGACATCTGGTCAACAGCCAGCACCAACTGCCAATCATGCATGAGCCATCCTGGATGCCCAGCCCAGTCGAAGCTTAAGTGACATGTAGCCCACAGGAAAACTGGCTAGATGAGCCCTCCCCTAATTCTGACCCACAACATGTAAGCAAAATAAAATGTTTTTTTAAAGTCAGTAAGTTTGGGCATATTGCACAGCGATAGTAAGTAGAACAGGTGTCTATGGGTTAGTGTGTGTTTTAATTAGCAGTGGTGAGTCTCTAGATATTAATGAGGGTTAAAGACACTGGTGACACCTCCATTTCTGAGCTCTGATGTGACAAGGAGGGAACCTACCCTTGGTCTATACATTCAGCAGCACACACGCAGATGAAAACTGTAGGCTGGAGACAGCATGCAGTAAGGCAGTGAGCACTGCAACCAGGGGTTCAGAAAAGCTGGGCTCTTTTTTTTTTTAATTGGAGTAGAGTTGCTTTACAATATTGTGTTGGTTTCTGCTGTACAGCGAAGTGAATCAGCTATACGTATACATATATCCCCTCTTTTTTGGATTTCCTTCCCATTTAGGTCACCACAGAGCACTGAGTAGAGTTCCCTGTACTATACAGCAGGTTCTCATTAGTTATGTTTTATACATAGTAGTGTATATATGTCAGTCCCGATCTCCCAATTCATCCCACCCTCCCCTTCCCACGCTGTGTCCACATGTCCGTTCTCTACATCTATGTCTATTCCTGCCCTGGAAATAGGTTCATCTGTACTATTTTTCTAGATTCCCCATAAATGCGTTAATATACAATATTTGCTTTTCTCTTTCTGACTTACTTCACTCTGTATGACAGTCTCTAGGTCCATCCACCTCACTACAAATAACTCAGTTTTGTTTCTTTTTATGGCTGAGTAATATTCCTTTGTATATATATGTACCACATCTTCTTTATCTATTCATCTGTCGATGGACACTTAGGTTGCTTCCATGTCCTGGCTATTGTAAATAGTGCTGCAATGAACATTGGGGTGCATATGTCTTTTTGAATTATGGTTTTCTCCGGGTGTATGCCCAGTGGTAGGATTGCTGGAAAACCTGGGTTCTGATCCCAGTTTGATCCCTTGGCAGTTTAGATCCCTAAAATCTGAGCCTCTCAACTATTTTATCTGCCCCCCAAAATACACAAAAGCATTTCAGAAACTTTAAAGCATTATTCAGTGGTACAGGCTTTTTCAAAATTATTGTTAATTAAATAAACTCATTAATGTAGTTTAAAATCAAAGGCTTATGAAAAATGGTAAGCATCTTCCCCAGCCCCTCTCAAACTCCCACTTCTGCTCCCTGCAGACAACTACACTTAACTTCTAGCTGTTTCTGCCAGTAATTACTACCATATTTCTAAATAATATGCTTCTTCCAACATTTAATAATTCAACATAATGAAGAGTTAGCTCTCTAACACCCCTCAAATTTCTTGCCTCACTCTCCCAAATGTCTGTTCTTATTCAAATCATTAACCACAGTCGCATCGAGGTTCTCATATAAATATTGTTCACTGCAGAGCCAAACAGGACACTATAATATTTCTCCTTTTTTTTTGTACAGCTTTTTATTTTCCCTTGAATAATCACCTCACTATTAAACTTGTATAATATTTCCTATGTGTTTTAATGTTTTTGTGATTCTCCATCATATTCACTACCCTCTATTCTATTGAGTCTACTTTTTTACTTAGAGCTCTCCATTCTCTGCTAGAATCTTCCATCCTCCTGGTTTCATCTGGACTAGATTCTGTCTAGAACTGCTCTCATCCTAGAATTTTTCTTTATTTCTTATGGATTATAGCCATACTTTTCTACATCTATTTTCTCCCCGTTTATTAACTCTGTAATTTCGTTGGCACATGCCTTCCATTAGCTTCTTAGGAAAGATTACACAGAAGGTAATATTTCTTTTTTTTTTTTAACATCTTTATTAGAGTATAATTGCTTCACAATGGTGTGTTAGTTTCTGCTGTATAACAAAGTGAATCAGCTATATGTATACATCTATACCCATATCCCTTCCCTCTTGCGTCTCCCTCCCACCCTCTTCCTATCCCACCCGTCTAGGTGGTCACAAAGCACCTGAGCTGATCTCCCTGTGCTATGCGGCTGCTTCCCACTAGCTATCTATTTTACATTTGGTAGTGTATATATGTCAGTGCTACTCTCTCACTTCGTCCCAGCTTACCCTTCCCCCTCCCTGTGTCCTCAAATCCATTCTCTACGTCTGTGTCTTTATTCCTGTTCTGCCCCTAGGTTCATCAGAACCATTTTTATTTTAGATTCCATGTATATGTGTTAGCATACGGTCTTTGTTTTTCTCTTTCTGACTTACTTCACTCTGTATGATAGTCTCTAGGTCCACCCACCTCACTACAAATAACTCAATTTTGTTTCTTTTTATGGCTGAGTAATATTCCATTGTATATATGTGCCACATCTTCTTCATCCATTCATCTGTCGATGGACACTTAGGTTGCTTCCATGTCCTGGCTATTGTAAATAGTGCTGCAATGAACATGGTGGTACATGTCTCTTTTTGAATTATGGTTTTCTCAGGGTGTATGCCCAGGAGTGGGATTGCTGGGTCATATGGTAGTTCTATTTTTAGTTTTTTAAGGAACCTCCATACTGTTCTCCATAGTGGCTTTATCAATTTACATTCCCACCAACAGTGCAAGAGGGTTCCCTTTTCTCCACACCCTCTCCTGCATTTATTGTTTGTAGATTTTCTGATAACATCCATTCTGACTGGTGTGAGGTGATACCTCATTGTAGTTTTGATTTGCATTTCTCTAATGATTAGTGATGTTGAGCCTCCTTTCATGTGTTTGTTGGCAATCTGTATATCTTCTCTGGAGAAATGGCTATTTAAGTCTTCTGCCCATTTTTGGACTGGGTTGTTTGCTTTTTTGATATTGAGCTGCATGAGCTGCTTGTGTATTTTGGAGATTAATCCTTTGTCAGTTGCTTCGTTGGCAAATATTTTCTCCCATTCTGAGGGTTGTCTTTTGATCTTGTTTATGGTTTCCTTTGCTGTGCAAAAGCTTTTAAGTTTCATTAGGTCCCATTTGTTTATTTTTGTTTTTATTTCCATTTCTCTAGGAGTTGGGTCAAAAAGGATCTTGCTGTGATTTATGTCATAGACTGTTCTGCCTATGTTTTCCTCTAAGAGTTTTATAGTGTCTGGCCTTACATTTAAGTCTTTAATCGATTTTGAGTTTATTTTTGTGTATGGTGTTAAGGAGTGTTCTAATTTCATCCTTTTACATGTAGCTGTCCATTTTTCCCAGCACCACTTATTGAAGAGGCTGCCTTTTCTCCATTGTATATTCTTGCCTCCTTTACCAAAGATAAGGTGACTGTATGTGCGTGGGTTTATCTCTGGGCTTTCTATCCTGTTCCATTGACCTATATTTCTGTTTTTGTGCCAGTACCATACCAGAAGGTAAGCTTTCTAAATCCCTACATAACTGTGCATTCATTGTGCTAGGAATTCAGAAGGATCTTTAAAGCTAAAGGCTTGTGTTCCTCAGTTCTGGAGGATTTTCTTATATTATTTCTTTAATAATTTCCTGCTCTCCATTTCCTTATTCTCTTTCTGAATTCTTATTAGTTTGATGTTGGACTTTTGTGTTTCATCTTTTAAATCTTTTTCCCCTTTCTTTAATATTTCCATTTCTTTGTCATTTTGTACTACTTTGGGGGCACTTCTTTTCCTGTATCTTTCAATCTTTTTACTAAACATTTTATTTCAACAGTTACATTGTTGATGTTCAAGAATTTTTAAATATTCTCTGATTTGTTCTTTTTTCAGTTTGTGTGTATTTAATTTCCTGCATAATGTGTTTTTCATGGTTTGCTTTTCTGTGTATTTATTTTATTCTCACTGTTTCATGGTGAACACTTTCCTCAAATACCTTTTGATGCCTGGCTGTCCATTCATATTTAAGAGAAAAGTACTTAAAAACTAGTCAAAATTATAGGCATGGGGACAATTTATAGGGAGCAAGCTATGCTGATTTGCCAGGAAGTCAGTCACTTCATTAGGGGAGCAGCCCCCAACATCAGTGGGTGAGATCCCTACTTTGGTGCCATTCAAAGGCACCATATATCCTCCCTTCCCCTACCAGGAGAGACAGGTGCTATCTGCTTAGAGTGATGAGGCTGCTGGGAGGTGATGGAAAGTTTGTAGGTACAATTCCAGTTGAGCCCCTGTGTTCATCCCTGTGTCTCACTCCTGTCTTTGCTCTATGCAGCCCCAAAGTTCCACTCCCCTGCCTGTCAATTACTCCAGAAAGTAAGCCTCCAGTCTCAGGCCTGGGAATATGGTAGGCTGTGAGCATTCTCTGCGATTAAGTAGATTGTCTAATGATCTGACAAAGACCTATTGATGTCATCGAATAACATAAGTTTAAGTGAATATCCATTATTTATTTAATATTGCAGGATCTAATCCCTGGCACTACCCAATCTGAACATGCTCAAAAATCCACATTCTTCAACATACACAACCATTCAATTTGGGGAAATTTCACCATTTCAGTGGGAGGCCACAGCCCCCGTCTAGAGCCTCAGGCAGATAGTGATGGACGAGGCACACTGGAGGGTGTGGAGTCACGCTCCTGTCAGGGCTTCAGATGAGCCAGATGCTATAGGTCGGGGGCTATAAACTCAAAATCCATGAAGATTTGTTTGGCCTTTGTCAGGCTTAAAAAATTTTTTTTGAGATAATCTTTAAAATTCAGGAAATTTCACTCAAAATTCTGAGCTTCTAGCTTCTTTTAAAATCAGAGAATCTGGCAGGACCATACCTCATACCTCCTGACAGAGAATTACTTGGGGCACATGCTCATCCAGGGCCACAGCTTCTCCTACTGGCCCACTTCACTCAGGTGAAACAGCCTGTTTGCCCCTGTTAGGCATTAGACTTTGCAGCAGGTCACCCAGCAGGTCATGAATTTTTCAAGATATCAACCCACGTGCCACTCTGAGCTTCCTCAACAGAACTGTATCTATATGAAATAAAATCCAGGATTACAAGCTGTATACAGTGCATGACCTGCACAACAGGTACAAGCACTCAATGATATTTGAGTGATTGAGTTTATTTGTATAAAAGACATATATTTCTAAAATCAGTTTATTACCCCCAACATAATAAAGTTGATTTGAAAGTCAACATTGCATTCTGAGGTCACAGACTCGTCATTTCAATTCTCTGACTTCTTTAGTCCTCTACCCCTGTTGGGTCTCCTGAAGACCACCAGTTCTGCTCTTATCTTCCAGGTCTTTCTCAGATTGTCTTTATCTATCCTGCGGCATGCTTTTAACTACTGTCACCAGCATATTTGATTCTGTTGCCGCTTGCCCTTTTATTGTATCTATCCTCAGACTACATTCTAGACTTGGATTCCTAATCACTGCAGGAGGAAATCACTCCAGGAGACTACATGCCATTCCAAGTTCATCTCCAAGAAGGACCCACCAAAAGGCTTTGCAGTTATGATCATAGAACAGTTATCAGGTACTTAGAGGGATCATAGAATATAAGGTGCCTGAAGAATGAAAATGTTCTTAATTTTAAAAGGGAAGAAAATATGCATTTCAGAAATAGACCCATGAGTGATATTACGAAATGGCTTAATAAAAAAGACATCAGTACTGAGGAAGACAAGATAATGAGGAGGCAACATGGATTCATAAAATAAGTGCCAAACTAGCCCCCAAATAATTTTTTTATGGTTTTGTATAGCTTATCTGGGAACACAATAGACTCTACGTAATAATTTTGACAATTGCCAGATCTTCTTGGAATATTCTTGGGGTCAAGAAGAAGAAAAGTAGGACATATACAAGACAGTACTGTTGCTGTATGAATAATTAATGCTCGAAGGACCATATTTTAAGAGTGTTTATTGATTAAACAAAATGTACTGGTTTCTTATTAAGAATCAAACACTGATAGATGTTTGAAACATAATTAATGGGAAAGGTCCACTTGGGAGAAGGCGACCAACAATACCCTACAGGGTTTACTCATGGCCCTATTTCTTTTCAACATTTTTATCATCGAAAGAATGAAAACTCAAATGGCATTAATTTGAAAATTGGGAAATGCTTCAAAGCTTGATTCAAAAAGAATTCTCGGGCTTCCCTGGTGGCGCAGTGGTTGAGAATCTGCCTGCCAATGCAGGGGACACGGGTTCGAGCCCTGGTCTGGGAAGACCCCACATGCCACGGAGCAACTGGGCCCGTGAGCCACAATTACTGAGCCTGCGCGTCTGGAGCCTGTGCTCCGCAACAAGAGAGGCCGCGATGGTGAGAGGCCCGCGCACCGCGATGAAGAGTGGTCCCCACTTGCTGCAACTAGAGAAAGCCCTCGCACAGAAACGAAGACTCAACACAGTCATAAATAAATAAATAAAAGAACGTGAATTTCAAAAAAAAAAAAAAAAGAATTCTCCAGGCTGAAATGCTGCAAATATGTACTATAACTAGCAAAATTAAATTTTAAAGCAATGGTAAAATTATTTCTTTTTTTAATTTTTATGCAACTTAAAACAGCAACCACAGTTTCCCACCCTACTCCCCACTGCCACTGTCCCCCTTTTCTCCCCAGAGGTAACCATCTTTGACTTTTATGACTTTTTCTTTTGAAATCTACAGTTTCCACACTTCCCTACTTTAGACATGATCCACTGACTTCCTGTTACGGTAGATGAGGATTTAGCTCCCTCACACAGGCAATTTCGTTATACATCAGGTTCTGGTTTGAATAACTAATATTCAGTACTGACATTACTCTGCCAACAGGACTATTACTCACAGCTGGGTATTCTAATATGATAATTAAGACTAAGTTTCCTTTCTTATTTTTGTTTTCCTTGAAGTTAATAATTGCATTGCTTTTTTACTTCCTCGATTTTCTTTGTACCTGTGGCTAATTCTTCCCACACTTTTCCAATAGCCTCTCAGCACAAACTTCTGCAAGGTCACATCAGCCTCCAATATTTTCTTGGAGACACACTTCTGGAATCTTCTCCTCTTCTGGACTGGTTGCTCTTAGCTCTGCTGCACAGTTGATTTCTTGGGTCTACAATTCATCATCATGCTCCTGGGTTAGACCTACTGTTTTGAATATCCTATGCCTACATCACATTACACGGAGTGTATCTTCCAATAACCTCCCGATAAAGCACTCACGGAAGACGTATTTTTTGAGACTTTGAATGTCTTGAAATCTCATTATTCTACCCTCATGAATGACTAATAGTGTAGATACATAAATTCTGGTTGGAAAAAATTTTTGTTCCTTTCTTCTGAATGCCGTAACTCACTGGTCTTTGTGGTAGCCGTGAAAATGTGCCACTCAGTTCTCCTGCTGTGAGGAGCATAATTGACTATTTGCACCAGTTGCTTCCCCTTTGGCCCCTTCATTACATTGGCCCTGAGGCCATGCTTCTCATGGGATACTCCCTTATGACGGAATATAGCAGGGGTACTAAGGCAGACCCATTCCTACAAGCCATGGCCCCGTCCAATGGAAATGTTGGCTCAAGAACTCCTCGCTGGCCTGGCTGGATCTTTCTTAGACCTGTACTGACATCTGAGACTCTTCCTATCCCATCCGCCTTCCTGCCCACTCTCTTTCACAGGTGTCAGACATGCATCATGGTCTAAAGGCTCATCTGCCTTCTCCAGCTCCATCCCCTTTATACTTCACAGTTGTTTCCCCTCAATAAATGTCCTGCACATCTAATGCTGTCTTGACATTTGCTTCTCAGAAGACCAAACACAATTGAGGCTTCACTTCCTGGAAGGCAAAGAGAATGCCATTCTGGGTGATATTTAGGGGGCAGATAGTCCCCTGGCACAAGATGGTGCCCCGATTGCTAAATATTTCACCAGCAGTAACCTGGGAAAATGTCCTGGTAGAGGGGAATGCTGCTACAGATACAATGATTCAGGCACTCCAGTGTCTACAAGGAGAAGGGAATCGACTGGTTCCTGCTATATGGTATTGGGTCCCTATAGAGATATGTGAGACAGAGGGTCTCATTGGTAGCCTATAGAGAGGCCCTTATCTCCTGTACTTTCAGGAGGGAGTGATCCAGAAAGAAAAGTTCCACTGCGAATGTAGTTATCAAGCTTTTGCTTGCACCACACTTGCTACTGCCCCATTGAACAAACAAGTCACATGCTCTAGCCCAGGGGTCCCCAACTCCTGGGCCACAGACCGCTACCGGTCTGCAGCCTGTTAGGAACCGGGCCGCACAGCAGGTGGTGAGCGGCAGGCAAGCAAGCGAAGCTTCATCTGCCGCTCCCCATCACTCACATCACCACCTGAACCATTCCCCCCACACCCTGCCCCCCCAGTCCATGGAAAAATTGTCTTCCACAAAACTGGTCCCCGGTGCCAAAAAGGTTGGGGAACGCTGTTCTAGCCCATAGTCTATGTGGGAGGCAAGTACATAGGTCATGAATACTGAGAAGCACCGTTCAGTGGGGGCCCCAGGCCTAACACTCTACTGCACCCCTCCCTTTCTGGAACTCCTATTACTTGAATGCTGGACCTCTGGTTGGTCCACCAATTTTCTTACTTTTTTTTTTCCCAACTATTGTCCACCTCTTTGCTTTCTTTCTTGTCCTGTTCTTAGAGAGACTTCATCACCTTTATTTTCCAATTCTTCTATTAAAATTTTCATTTCTGCTATAATGTATTTAATTTCCAACTGTTCTTTCCACCTATTTTATTGTATTATCCTATTCTTATTTTCTAGATGCAACATATTCTCCTAACTCTTTAAGAATTTACTGAGTTTCTTAAAATTTATTTTTCTTTATTGAGATACAATTGACATATAATATCATTTTAGTTTCATGTATACAACATAATAATTTAATATCTGTATATATTATGGAATGATCACCACCATAAGTCTAGTTAACATTCATCACCACACATAGTTACAATTTTTTTTTCTTGTGAGAAGAACTTTCAAGATCTACTCCCTTAGCAATCTTCAAACACACAGTACAGTATTAACTATAATCACCATGCTGTACATTACATCCCATGATTTATTTTATAACTAGAAGTTTGTAGTATCTTTTGACTGAGTCTTCTTTTTTTCTTTTAGCTTTTTTTCCTCCTTATATATTCTCAGTTTCCTCCAAGTTTTTGCCCCAGAAAGTTGCTTTTTTCCCCTTTATTTAGGTGGGTCTCAATCTTTCATATTAGAGGCTTTCCTCGGATCCTGTTGATTCTTGATTGTCTACTCACGTTTAAGAACGAGAAACAAAAACCCTGACTGGAAGGTCTGAGCATGTGGGTGGGGCGTGTTGATTTTGAGCTTCACTGTGGAGTGATCTGTCTCTGCCATTTGCTGTGGAACCTTTAGGATCAGCATCTTAGGTCTTTCCGCATGAGCTCATCAGACTCCCTGGAGAAGACACTTCCAGTCCCTCCCTGGAGAGTAGAAGTCACACAGCCAACACTCCCAGAGCCTGGTGGACGAGTAGAGCTGGGGGCGGGGTGGAGGAGCGGTCTGGGGAAGGGGTGGGTGTCTCACACTTGTCGCATACGTTCACTTAGTCCTTATTTTCAGTGTGTTGCTCATGCCCTCAGTTGTGCCTGATGTCCCTCAGTCCAGACACTTTGCATTTTATACTCTCCAGAAAGTTCACTTCGAGTTTTCTCCTTGAGTGGAGAAGCAGCATATGCTCAACAGGCGGGATTGGGGGAAGAGACCCAGAAATCTAGTTGTTTCTTACACAGCTTTCAACCAATTCTTCTCATTTTAAGCACTCACTCCCTTCACCTCCAGTTCCAGAGTACCTGCTCTTGCTATTCTCTGAGCCTCTGGAAGATTCTGCAATCATAGGATTGGTTCTTGGCTTCTCCCACAGCCAATTCAGCAGTCAGCTTGCTCAGATCCGCTGAGTCAGGAATACTCTCTCACGTGCTTCTCAGCTTTCAAATTTTTGTTACTATTCTACTCTCTCCATCACTGTGGGTCTTTCTCCCTCACCCTTCCCTCCTTTGCTCCTTCCCTCCCCTTGCCGCCCCCCCTTCTTTGCTTTAACTGTTTCTTTACTAAAGTTTAATGGGGTTTCAAGAGGGAAAAAACATTAGATGGGTAAATTCACTCAGCCATCTTTTCCCAGAAACACCACTTACGATTTCTCTATCACAAAAGTATTACATTTTACTTATAGAACAATTAGAAAATCCAGATAATCAGAAAGAAAAATAATTACCCATAATCGCACTATCCAGAAATAACCCACTGTTACATTTTTCTTTTTCCCTTTCACATTTTGGCGGGGGGTGGGGGTGGGGGTGGGGGGAGCCAGTGCACTCTTTCATTCATGCTCTGGATATAAATGGAAAGCAAGATAAACATGACTCCTAGCATTTCAAAGCTGAGGTCTTTGGGGAAAGACAAACAAACAAATCATTTCAATAAAATGTGTGAAGTATTATTAGAAGGGCAGTACAGGATTTTACGGGAGCAGAAAGCAGGGATATCAAATCTAGGCTTGGGCATGTCAGGAAAGAAGCTGGGGGAAAGGGCAGTGGCTGAAGAGAGCTCAGCACAGCTAAAGAGCTATAAAGTGCTCTCTACGTATTCACGCAACAGAGATATATAAGAAGCATAATATATCATATGGCATTTTTCTCTTAATAACATACCATGTGCAACTTTTTAATCACCATACATTAACTTTTTAATGGCCGAATACTATTTATTCCACTATACCTGTGCACTGCTATTCCTTTAACAGATCACCCTAGTATATTTAGGTTATTTCCAATTTTTAAGAAGCATCTGCCATCTGTGGTAATCCTCCTCTCACCTTTACACATTGAGGATGAAATTCAATACGATTAAAAGTTCAAAAATAAGTGACAAAAGGAGATGACAGGGGAAGTCTGGCTTAACAGCAATTCACATGGGGAAAAATTTAAAAGCCTGAGAGGTTTTAGCTGACCGCAAACTAATCCGAGTCCGCAGGGAGGTAACAGCCAAAACCGCGAATGCAGTCTTGGACGGCAGGGACAGGATTTGGTGTCCAGAATAAGAAATGTGCCCTGAACATCTGGGGCAGCTGAAATTTGGTCTGCACATCAAATCTTAAGAGAAGTCTTCAAAGAGTCTGGGCTCACTTCTCCTGCTTCATGTCCTTCCCCTCCTCTCCCACCCGAGCTTCGGCCCCTCCACGCACTGATCCTGTGGCGTGAACTGCGCATTGCTGCACCTGGCCCCGGCTGCACAGCTGGTTCCCAGAACGCAGAGCCCAGAACGCCCTTCCTACTTCAGGTGTCCTCAGTCATCTCCACCGTCCGCAGCCCCTTGGTAAGGGCGATGGACACAGGCAGCTCCCACAGACAGCCCTGTTCCGCTCTGTTCCTCAAAGACCCACCCCCCTGGGGAGATAGAAAGGTCAACTCTTCCCTCTCTCTCCCCACCTTTTCCTCAAGTGTCAGAAGATAAAGAGGCCTCTCAACGGTCACATTTGCTTTCTCAGAATTCAACCACATTCCTGTCTGCCCCATCGCCGTCTCCCAAGAAGGAGCCCTGACTAAATACCAGCTCCCTCTAATTCTTCTCGGAGGAGCAGCCATGAGTGTGAATAAAGTAGAAAATACTTAAAAAGAACACAGTGGCCTTTTCAGATATTTGAAAAGCTGTCTCATCAAAAAGCAATTTGTTTTATTCTTTGAGATTTAGGAAGGCAGAGACAACCGCGGGTGAGTCCCATACAGAGGCAGGTTTCCAATCAATATAAAAGATAAAAATCGAGTGGGCAACTTGAGAGGAGCTGGGTTCCTCTTGCTGCAAATAGTCGAGCAGAAGCTAGAGGACCCCAGGACCACTGCAAGGTGTTGGTCCTGAGAAGATATCTGACCTGGGATTTCCTTGGTGCTTTCTAATTCTAACATTCTAATTATCAAATAGTAGTGCACTTACAGACATGGAAATAATAATTTCTCACCATTATATTTAAACTTAATGTATAGTACTGGTTTCAGTTTGAGTATTTTATCAAACTATAAATGATACTGGTTCATGGATGATGTTCTGGCATCCATACTTCAAACAATAATGTTATTAATAAAAAAAATCTACTCAGACTGGGGCCATGCAAGTTCACTAAATATTTATCTTTAGTCAATATATCAAATTATATCAGTCAAATTTCAGTATATTTCCTTTAAACATCAAGAAAAGGCACTTGGTAATATGTTTTATGTAAAATAAATTATCTCAAAACTGATTTGAAAATCTTTAGTCAAATGCTGTTGAAATAATTGCAAAGACTCTATCCCACTGAATGAAGAAGTGAGGCAACAATTTCTAAAGCACTCGTCTAATTCCTTTCACCTAAACAGCTCAAGAGGATCACTTCTCAAACACTCTTGCTTTTATTCACAATAAAAATTCATACCTCACCTTTGTAGAGCTCTTTACGTTTTTCAGAACATGTCGACATACATGATTTTGTTTTAATTCTCACAATATATTTGAGAGGTGGACGGTGTCGGAGAGATGAATGCTTGTCCTTAATGACGTGTTCCCACCGGATTCGCCGAGCACACGGCTACGCAGCTGCAGTAATTGCCACGCTCCTTACACCACGTGACTGAGTCCTGCCAATGGGAGGTGAGTGGAAGAGATGATGCAGCCTCCAGGTCAGGCACTCACAAGGTCACGTTCTCCCCCTTCCCCTGTTCCCCTCCTCCCCTGTCCACGGGATGAAAATGGGGATATTATTTGCCTTGGAAATGTGCAAAGGTTACACACCTATCTGGGCAGAAATTTTTTCCCCTGTTCTTCCTCACTTTTTAAAACTCCTTCCCAGATACTGGGTGAGAAAGCAGACTGTAGGTGTTCAATTTAGAAGAAAAAAAGAACATATTGAAGTAAAATTATTTTACATCTATTATTTATTCATTCATTAAAAATTGTATCGAATATTTCCTCTGCTCCAAGGACTGAGATAAGCACTAAAAATTTAAAAAGAAATATGATATGCAGTCTCTGACCTCAAGGAGTCGCAAATGAGTAAATGATCCTCTCTGCCTGTTATCGCAAAATGGGAGGGTTTGAGTCAAGTCTTTGAAGGATAAATAAGAGTTTATCCCAAGGTAGAAGGGAGAAGAGCTATACTGATCCTTTAGATTATCTTTGTGCCCAGAATGTATCAAGATAAGCATAATCTACCTTTTATATGCTCTGTTTAAGTACAGATTACAAGTATCTCTTTGCAGTTTCCTGAGATGTGGATCTTGAAGGATTCAGTAACAGTATGTATTCTTACTTACCCACTCTTTATTTCTTGTCCTCCCAATTTTATTTTGTACTTTATTATCTTCCTACACCTAAAATTTCCTTTATGCCTTAAAAAGATAACATTCGTTGAAAGAAAAGCACTTTTTGTACAAATTAATTTTAAAATTCTGGCTTGGAGCAATCATATTGTTTGAAAAATTAAGATAACTCAGAAGACTTCTGTGTGCCAAATTCATGACTAACTGCACATTCAGGTAACACAGTTGTGCATTCATTCATTTTGCACTTAAGAAATGTATATTGGCATTATTTGAATGCTTAGTAGTCTGTATTTTCCCTCTTTTCTTCAACTCGAAATAACTGACATTGTAAAACATTGTTATGATTTTGAAATTATTTTATTAGTTCTTTTCCTATTTGTAAATTTTTTTCTTGGACTTGACTGTGACCTTCAAAAAACACTGTGTTCAATCAGATATTCAAAGACGAGTGAGTCAAGCTCTTCAGGAGATATTTTAATCATTTCTGATTAAACACACCATTGAATTCAGTAGTCTGTAAAATACATGAACGTTCAACCCAGTTGATTATTCCAGCAATGTACCAAAAACATTTTAATGAGAGGAAAATTGGTAAAGTGCTTCACAAAAGTACATAGCATGTAGAATTTAAACATGTATCTAGTAGATAAATTGCCTCCACTATTACTTGGGGAATGAAAACTCAACCAGATAACAAAGCCACTTCCAATAAATGCTCCTAAAGCCAGCCAGGAGAATTTCCCCACCTCCCATTCTGAAAACTTTTTTATAATGTTGCATAGTGACTGTAGATAGTTTTCAGTTGTTTGGAAATTTTTACAATGGAGTCATACATTTAATGATGAACCTTATATTTTTACTGAAAAATGTCAGATTCTGCCCCATTATATTTACTGATCTTACTATCTGATTAGGATTTAGTACCCCCTGTCCCATAAGAAAGTGGCTAGTAAGACTGACAAAGAGAGCAGATCCTAGGAGCATCAGTTTATGAAGGCAGAGTCAGGCTGTTAAACAGCCAGAAGCCACTTACTGAGCACCTACCAAGGGCAAGATGGCATTTTAGGATAGATGAAGTGAACCTGGTTTCCTCATTTAAGGAATTACCTGGCTAGTGAAAGGAAGCAAACGATTAAATAAAAGGAAAAGTATGGTAGGAGGCATCAGAGTGAAGCATTGTGGGATTCCATCGGAGGAAGAGATGGCATTCGAGTGTGGAGCCAAAGGGAGCATGTGAGCTGGTTCTCGAAGAAAAAGTGGGATTTTAATAAATGAGGGACTTTATCTTGTTCATACATAATGATATCCTTGAGAATATCCATCATGGCAAACTGCAAGGGGCAAGTGCAGAAGCAAGGACATCAGCTAGGAGGCTATTCCAGTGATGCAGGCAGAATCTGATAGGGGCTTGGACCTGTAGCTATAGATAAAAGAAGTGGTTGGATTCTGTTTACATTTTGAAGGTAGGTAGAGCTATAGGATTGGTTGATGGATTGAATATAAGATGTAAGAGAAAGGAAGAAGTTAAGGTTTGGGGCCCAACCAACTGAAAGAGCAAAGCTGCCATAATGGAGATGGGGAAAACAGGAATTTGTTTTTGGATGTTAAATGTGACATGCCTATTTGACATCAAAGTGGAGAAGGCACTCCAAGTGCTCCAAGTCTGGAGCTCAGAGCAGAAGTTCTGGCTGGAGACTCAAAATTTGGAGTCATCAGGACATAGAGTATTCAAAGAGTTCACTTGGAGCGAATCTAGAGAAGAGGTCCCAGGAGGGAGTACAAGGCACTCCAGTATTTAGAGGCAGAATGAAGAGGAATAAGCAAAGGGAACTGGGAACGAATCGCCCGTGAGCTGAGAGGAGAAGGGAGAGACAGTTGGGTTCTGGAAGCCAAGCTGAGGAAGTGCAGCAAGAAAGAGAATAGTGGCTGGAAAGATGCTGTGGACAGATCAGCTGAGACAGGAGCACTGATGTTCAATACCAGTCAGGTCTGCACTATACAAAATGCCCAAAGTAATAGCTCCCAGCCCCACCTCCTTAAGTGAAACAAGTTGTCTTTTCCCACAGGTTCCCTTTACAGACATTTGCAAGACTCCCTGGGAGGCCCATGTTTATCTTCAACTCGGTCCTGGTCCTCTCAGAAACCCACGGGCAGAACAAAAACTCAGAGGCACCGCTGGAGCTGGACTCCCAACTACAGGCCTTAACACTAGTTTTTTAGGGGCCATCAAGAACCATCTTTCAAGAGCTATGAAGGCAGAGCAGTCCCTCTTCAAGTCAGAGAGGAGGTGTGTCTTCTTCCTGGGTTATACTCATGAGCAAATCAGTCTGGATTCCTAGGGCTCTGCAGGGAAATCCTCCTTTCAGTTCTGGCTGTCAGTCTGTCTCTGTCTCTGTCTCTCTCTCACACATACACACACACAGAGGCTATTTTTATCAAGGTTTACCTCAGTACCAGAAACCCGCAAAAAACCACGAAGACTCCATTCTGAGCAAAGCCTCCCCACCTCATTATTCATCCTGCAGTTTGTCTGGCCTGCCTCCTGTCCTCCGGGGTAGGGGGGGCAGTGTTCAAATTTCCAGTCTCCCCAGGGGGTCTCCTTAGTCCACTTGTAAATTAGTGGAAGCAGAGAATGGGGCAGGGGAGGGGTGCTGGCCAGATTTATCCTTCACAAGCATCATATCCCCAAATGCAAATGAATAAGCTAGGGGCCCAGTGACCCCTACCAGTAATATCTAAGCCCTAGCTGAAATGTTCCATTACCAAAATGTTCCATTACCAAAATCTGGGGAATATGATTTATCTTTTCAAACAAGGTCAAAACTTCCCTCCCTAACACACACGCCAAGAAAAAGTATTGAAATCAGAATGAAAATATCTCATATTAAATAATGAAAGATACCATTTTTGATCATGACAACTTATTTCTTCATAAGATACAAGAATGACTAAATTCCAAACCAAAGAAATTTGAAAGCAAAATTAATATTTTACAGCAACTATAATTATGTTTGCAGCATCAGCAAAACCAACTGTCCCCCTGTTACTAATTTCTTATGAACACAAAGTCCACTGCATTTCTTGGAAGGATGGTTAGTGTTTGGCAAGTTTTTGTGTAAGGATACAAAAATATAACTGGGAAGTTAATCAAAAGGCCAAGAGTGGGCACAAGAACCAAAAGCATGTTGACTATTTAGAATACCAGAGTAATACATGTGGAATTTGAAAAAAAATGGTATAGATCTTATTTACAAAGCAGAAATAGAGACACAGACATAGAGAACAAACATATGGATACCAAGGGGGAGGGGGTGGTGGTAGGATGAGTTGGAAGATCGGGATTGACATATATTCTCTATTGATACTATGTATAAAATAGATAACTAAAGAGAACCTACAGTATAGCACAGGGAACTCTACTCAGTGCTCTGCAGTGACCTAAATGAGAAGGAAATCCAAAAAATAGGGGATATATGTATACGTACAGCTGATTCACTTTGCTGTATAGTAGAAACTAACACAATATTGTAAAGCAACTGTACTCCAATAAAAAAAAAAAGATCAGTAGCTTAGAATCAAAATAAAATAAAATACCAGAGTACCAGAAAGCTCCTACAGCCCCAGTTCCTTATCTTATGTATGAAATGATCATGTAAGTGGCTATAACAATTGATAACTTTTGTATTTATACAGAGTTTATTACATGCATTCTGAAAATAGAACTCATGTCATTTAAATCTAAAGTAGTAATTTTGCAGGAATGGTCTATTAGGTCCTTCAGTTGGTCCACATATCTCTTGTTTCCGGTACGAACTGAAATTTGCTTATGTTTTCTTTAAAAGAGGGGCCAGTTTTTCCCATAGTTTTTCTATCACCAACCATGAACAGGTGCTATTTAGGGTCTTCTGATTCCTTAAAAGGATTGACAGACTGAAAAAGTTTATTACCACTGCTCTAAAGTATCTTCATGAAAAATATATATCAATATAGAATCACTAAAATCACAAATTTTTTGTCAAACAAAGCCAACATTCTTTTATGACCTGTGGTACCAAACAGGTTTTGTGGAGCTGACATACAGTCTAGTTAGCCATTATTACAACATTACCAGCAGCTCCAAGCAATAAGTCAACTCAATAACCCAATACTGTTCTGCCTCAATTATCTATGGCTTCAATTAAAGTGTGTAGAAGTGGTCTTCATCTTGACTCTGTTCAAAATATGTGGTTTAATTCTAAATTTAAAAATAGGTCTTCCATCTTAAAAAAAAAAAAAAAAGGTACTGAAGAACCTAGGGGCAGGACAGGAATAAAGACACAGATGTAGAAATGGACTTGAGGACACGGGGAGGGGGAAGGGTAAGCTGGGACGAAGTGAGAGAGTGGCATGGACTTATATATACTACCAAATGTAAAATAGACAGCTAGTGGGAAGCAGCCGCATAGCACAGGGAGATCAGCTCGGTGCTTTGTGACCACCTAGAGGGGTGGGATAGGGAGGGTGGGAGGGAGACGCAAGAGGGAGGGGATATGGGGATATATGTATATGTATAGCTGATTCACTTTGTTATACAGTAGCAACTAACACACCATTGTAAAGCAATTCTACTCCAATAAAGATGTTTAAGGAAAAATAGGTCTTCCAGTAGGCCCACAAAGTCACCAAAATGTGGTGCCAAAAGTTATCCATTTAAACAGTTTTATTAAAATGTTTGCACATATCCATAAAATATTCTCTCATGATACAAAATTCTGTACAAAGTGTACCAATAACTGAGATTATAAATGAACCCTCAAATCGATGAGACCTAATCTTCAATACTAAGTAAAGGAGAAAAAGGAGAATTATTTGGGGGACAACTTTATCATGGCACATTCATTCTTCCTGCTGTCAAAATTTATTAAGCCTTCTGCACAAGGGTGCTAAAATCAATTGTGTCAGCCTAATAACCTCATCCCTGAGGAATCCTTCCTATTGGAGAGAGCATCGTGCAAATACAGTTGTTGTAGGACCCAATCTGTATCACCCTGTAGTGGTTTCTGTATTTTATGGCTAGCTTTGTTTAAGATTTTATGAGAGGTCATCATACCCCTGCTGATTAAGTAAGGCTGGTGGATGTAGTGTTCAATCCTGCCACAGAAAGAACATCCAAAGACAGTTTGAACTCTGCTCTGCAGTAGATGCGATTTTAATACCTTCAAATTTGCTACAGCGTGAACTTGTGCTACAAGCAAGACAGATCTTATTGGATTAACACTGAACTCATGACATCTCCACAAACTCTAGTAGAGAGTAATGCTATCTGCGTGGCTTCCGAACAAACTTGTTTCCTTTCTCATGCTCCCCGTGGCTGCTCGTAGTCCTCCCTATCTTACCTCTAGGAATTCCTCTACCCTCAGAGAAAGGAGTTCCCTTGTCTCACAGGAGAAACTGATTCCAATTTCTTTTTGACGATGGGCCCAAAAGGGCAATCACAGGCGCTCCCACTGCGGGGACTTCCCTCCCATTCCCAACTCCACGTTTTCCAGGGAAGTCCAAGATGCTCAGCGCCCCCCGTCCCCCCACCGCCCCCCGCCTCCTCCCCGGGTGTGAATCCCAGGTAACCTCACAGATGTGCTCAAATGGAGCCTCATCTAACCGGAGATTCACGTCTCCAGTGGCCCTCTCCCTGGCGTGGCCCTCCGCCTGGCCCCTCAAACTCACCAGAAGGAGGTTGTGCGCCACCAGGTACCCGAGCCGCGGGCTGCCCTGGACGCCTGGGGCCAGGCGCCCGGTGGCGTAGCCGTGCCAGGCCACCACGTAGGGGTTGTCGATGGTGATCCAGTACTTGACCTGGCCGCCGAAGTGGCGGAAGCAGAGCTCGGCGTAATCCCTGAAGTGGTCCGCTAGGGCGCGGTTGGCCCAGCCGCCATAGGCGTCCTGCAGGCGCTGGGGCAGGTCCCAGTGGTACAGGGTGACCACGGGCTGCACGCCCAGCTCCCGCAGCCGCTCCAGCAGACGCCGGTAGTAGCGCAGCCCCTCCCGGTTGGGGGCGCCGGCGCTGCCATTGGGGAACACCCGCGCCCACGAGATGGAGAAGCGGTAGTGGGTGACCCCGAGCTCGCGCAGCCCCTCCGTGTCGCGGAAGACATTGTTGTAGCCGTCGCTGGCCACGTCCCCGGTGGCGGGCGGGGACAGCGACGGGGCGCCCGACGGCAGGCCGGCTACCGGGGGGTCGCCTGGAGGCGCCGGAGGGTGGTGGGTGAACGTGTCCCAGATGGACGCACCCTTGCCGTGCTGCCGCCAGCCGCCCTCCGTCTGGTAGGCGGCGCTGCCCACGGCCCAGTGGAAGCCGTCGGGGAAGGTGTCGTGGAAGAGCCCCGCGGCACCCGGGGCCGGAGGGCGCGCGAAGCGGGCCCAGGTCTGCGCGCCGTCGCCGGGCTCGGCGCGCAGGCGGCGGCCGCCCAGGGCCAGCAGCAGCAGCAGCAGCGGTGGCGTCCGCAGACGCGGGCGGCGCGGCGGGGCGTGGGCGGGCATGCTGCTTGGGAGCCGGACGCCGGGGCGCCGCGCCGCGCCCCTTTATGCCCGCGCCGCGCCGCCCGCCCCACGCCGGCGCGCCCACCCCCGCTTCCCCAGCGGGCCCCGCCGGCAATAATTACCCGTGGCCCCGCGCCTCTCCCCGCCCCGAATTGGGGGGGGGGGCGGGGGCGCAAAGGGCGAGCGGGAGTCCGCGCGAGGGGCGCGACCGCGAGCAAGGTGCAACGGGCGCCGCTCCCGGACGTCGGAGAAAATGCACCTGTTCTCTGCTCCCAGGGGCAGCTGGGGATGTTTCCGCGACATGAGTGACCTGCGCGCCGCCTTCTATTCGGCATCCGCGCGCGCTCCTGGAAGAAGCCGCAGAGCCGGGGTGCGTGGTGGAAGGAAGGCGGCCACCCAACTTTCCTGAGTTCGGCGCGGGAACTTTGCATGCCCTCGCGGGGTCCGCCCGCCAGGAAGCACCTGCTTTCTCTTCTCTCCCACTCGGAGGCCGAGAAGAGTAACTGACATTACTAGAGCCGATTAGGAATTGGCCGAAATTGTACTGGGGGGCAGGGTGGGGAGAGCTAGGTTGGAACTTGGAATGTTGGGAGAGAGGGACTTGTGGTGAACTTCCCCTTGAAGTGTGTAAGGAAGATGCTCCCGTGAAGAGCCCCCCGACGCGCGCAACCTGAATGGCGGGTCCCGCAGGCCCCAGTCCAGGACGCCTTCGAGGAAGACAAAGGAGATGTATGGGATGCGTTGGAACTTTGCTCTCCTCTCCCTCTTACTGTTATCTTTTAACCATTTCAAACCAGTACTTGTTCTTTAATTCGATCGTGCAGAATTACTTGGTGAACGTCAAATGACAGTTGTGATTGTTCTTCCAAAAGAGAGAGAGAAACACCAAGGTTTGTATTTTGACTAGCTGTCATTAACCTCTATTATCCTTTGCATCTGTTTTTTGAATAATCACGTTTTAGCTTTCAGCTCTGGCTTGGCAAGTAATTTATCTGTGCAAACCTTGCACGCAGCTGGGCTGGAGTGGGAGGACTCTGGGTCCCTGATCAGTGAACGGAAAAGGGAGGAGGGGTTTAGCCCAAGCAACCTCTACAACAAAATAGTCATGACGTCTTTCCGGTTACCAAAGAGCCCTTTTGATAGAAACTGTGGAGACACTGTGTCCATTAAGTGTGTGTACATCTGATCTGTGACTAACTGGGGAGTGGATGGTCTGGGCTCCACCTTTGTGATCTTGGGCGGGAAAGTCTCTCCAAGTCTTAGGATCCTTATCTATTGTATAAAATGGAGATGGCCGTGTCCGCCCTGCCGCCTTAGAGGCTTGTTACGCTCGAATGAAAAAATGTGCACACAGAGGACTCAAACATGGAAAGCCCAGACAGATGTAAGATCCTGCTAATATCTTTGCCTTCCTCTCCAGTACGATGTGCCTCAATCCTGGCGCACCTGCTCCTGTGATCAATGACTAAGATCCTCACAGAGTAGATCCATTCTCATCTAGTGATCATCCCTGCACTGCTGTTTCATACAAACTTAAAATCAATAAAGTTTTAAATTTTGCAGATGAAGTTACTTTTATTAATTTCCTTAAAATGTAAGCACAACTAATTTATTCCAGTGTTTTATTAAATAGTCCCACCTCCAGCTAGCATATATTATTGTGGTTAGTAAGATTAAGCCATCAGGCTGGAACAAGACATTGCTATTCTGTTACATGTGGCATCTACATTTTTCAATAAATGTGAAATAACAAACAATGACACTCCAGGTGTTAAAAAAATTATACCACGCAACCACACAGTCACACTCTCTTCCAGCTAAATTAAAAAGCTTCTATATCTGCACGCAGGATCACATTTCCCTTCTAGAGCTGAAGATTAGAGTGTCTGCTGCTTGCAGCTTGTTAAGTTTCAATTAGAAATGCTTCATGGGTCTCTTGGAAAACAGCTTAGGCTAAGTGTTCACTTATTGATGTATGGTCTATTTGCTCGGGGCAGATTGTATTTATTGCTACCTTCATTTAACCAACAGTTTTAAAAAAAGAGAGCGAGTGAGAGAGAGAGATAGAGAGAGGGACTTTTAGAGCAGTGATTAAAAAGGACCAAGGTGACTGAATGCTTCATATCTTAAGTTTTTCTCTCTCTGAAGGGGACATAAAGCACATGTATCTCCAGTTGGACATCATAGCTTTCAGCATTTGCAGGGATGTCCCCAGGTGATAATGTAACCCAATGATAAAAATTACATGGTAATTAAACTTTATTTCCAGAACTTGCTGTTTATCAAGGTTCTGTTCATGGTTATTAAATTCTGGATTCCTGAAGTGTGAATAATTGCTACTGCTGCTTTGCATTTGTTCAGTTTTATTTTGGTTCTTTCACAGGCCCCTTCCAACATCTAAAAAGTGGATTTCATTCAATGCTTTGTTCTCTCACATATAAGCGATTAATTACTTGCTGTGCTTTGAATATAAAGGTGAAGTTATTGATGCATCAAAGGAAAGGAGATTTTTTTTTGACAGAGGACAGATTAGTGGAGATCTTACTGACCTTTGTCGTGGTGATGATTTTCAACAACCTCAAGGTAGTCATCCAGGTGACCATCATCCTTCATCCAGTCCCTTCTCCCAGGTGCTCCTGGGGCCAGCGGAGCCCTCCCCTGCGAAGGGAGCAGAAGGGGGTTTACTGATTCACATGGGCCCAAACAGAACATCAATGCCACGTGCTCTCAGCTCACCAGTCACAGACACTAGCTTCTCTGAGGAGGTACTGATATCATCGACACAATCTCTCTCAGCAACCACCATGAGCAAAGCAACCACGAGGAGCTCAAGACTTCAAAACATAGGCGACAGCCTCTTTCCTCAAAAACAGTAGTGGTTGGGAGAAACAGGATGAAGAAAGTTGATAATAAAGCTGTTTAGTTTATTACATTCAGTGTTAACAAATGACACCTATGACAGGTATTAGAGGAATTCAGAAGGAGAAGTTACCCTATTTTGAGTTGACTGGAAAAGTCTCACAGAAAAGACATGACAATATCTGGGGTTTAAAGAGTAAAACTTGCAAGGAGCCTGGGAGGCAAGGATATGGGGAAACAAAATATGGAAGAAAAAAGTGTTCACAGTGTATTCGTGGTAAAAAAAAAAAAAAAAAAAGTTTATTTGTGCAAGGAAATAGTGGACTGAAAAAGTAGGTAGGGATCAGACCATAAAGAGTCTTTAATAGGTTTTGTCATTATATCACATTGGAGCTTCTCCCTTCATTTACTCATTAAACAAACATTTTTGTGCCAAGCACTATTTTAGGCACTGGGAATGCATCAGTTAACAAAATAGACCAACAACACTTGCCTTCCTCTCATATCACTCTCCCACTCTTTACTCTGTTCCAGCCACACTCACCTCCTGGTTGTCCTTGGAACTAGCCAAAATGGCTCCCAACCTCAAGGCCGTTCCTTCTCTCTGGAATGCTCTTTACAGAACCACCTGCTTCTCCTCAGTCAGGTCTTAGAGCAAAAGCCACATTCTGAGAGCAGCCTTCTTTGACCTCCCCATCCAAAATGGTTATTACCCCCAGTCATTCTCAATTACAGGGTCCTGTTTTATTTTTCTTATAGAGCTTATGACTATCTCAGATTATCTTGTTTGTTTACTTATTTCCTTTATCCTCAACTACAATGTAAGCCTCATGAGAATAGGCACCTGGCTTTTTCTTTGCAGTACCTGGAACACCTAGAATAATGCCTGCACATTGTAGTTGCTACACACATATTTGTGGAATGAATGAATGAAACCATTAGTAAGAGATGGCTGAAGCACATTGTTGAGAATTCTGGAGACACATCCTGGCTTACAAAAAGAGGCTGTGATTGATTAGTAATGTCTGGCCCTGAGCACAGGAAAAAGTGGTCATGACAATACCATATTTGACATCCTGCATATATATGTACTTTGGTGGGCAATGGCCCAAGCCCACTCTACTAAAACCTCAGATAGGTCTGATGCTACAATAGGAAAGAGCACACAAAGCTATGTCACTGTGGAATAGTTTAACTGCCAACATACCCACTTTCCCTGGTACACCTCTGACAAGCCCCAAAAGACTGAAAAGGCAGTGACACTAGGGCTCTGAGCTTCTCTGACCTGGCAAGTTCCTCATTCCACAGAGGTTTTCAGAGCTACTAAATTTCAGGTGCACCTTCATGAAGAACTAGGAAGGCAGCAAGGCACCATTCCCACCTGCTCGTATCCTTGTTCTGCTTATTTGCCAGCAAAACAAAAGTAAAATTGATTTACAATCCAAGAGCTGACTTCAGAACTGTAAAGGCCTTTGTGGTCAGCCCAATCCAGGAGCCACGGAAAGTTTTTGAGTAGTGGAGCTACAAGGACAAAGAGAAAAATGCCTCAACTTATTTTTAAAAAGGGGCAATGTTCATCAGTCAATTGTTTTGTCAGTAAATTGAGGGGGAGATACTAGAACCTAGAAGATCACTTTGAAAGCAACTATAGTAAAGTGGATAATGAGTTAAGGAAGGCTTCTGCCTAGCATAGTAAAAAAAATGCAAAGAAAAAAAAGCAAAAGATGGGAGGCAATACAAAAGAAGACTGATTGCATATGGGGTGGGTGAGTGAGAGGGAAAAGTAAATGATGGTTTAAATGTTTTGAGCTGAGTTGAAAGTAAAAACAACACCACCATTGATATTCCTGAGTACATCAGGAGGTGTAATTAATTTTTGATAAAAGATGAATTCAGTGCTATGTTAAATTTGAAGTGTCAGTCAAATTTGTAAGCGAGGTTATTAAGCAAATAATTGGAGTTATAGCTTTGAAGCTCAGAAGGCAGTTACAGACTGGAGATTTGGATCAGAAATTTTGATGCCAGGACAGTGGATAAGATGAGGGCATTCGAAAAGAAACAGCTAAAAACCAAGGGGCTGAGCCTCATCTCCATCTGTGGGGAGTGAACAGGGTGGACTAAAAAGAGAAGGAAAAAAAAAAAAAAAGAACCCACAGGGAGGGCCAGAAGTCCTAGGGTAATGTGTTTTTCAGGCTGAGGAGATGAGCATTTCAAAAAGGAAAGATGATCAAACTTGGTGAGAAAATACAACTGATCTAGAAATTAGATCATGTGGTGACTTTGGAGACAGATACTTTAAGTTGTAACAGGGCTTAAGTCAGATTACAATGTAAGCCATTAAATGAGAGCCTGTGCGAGGTGAAAAAATAAAGGGCCAAAGTACATACTCTTCTGACAAGTTGGCCAGGGGAAGGGAATGAGAAAGGATGGTCACTTGAGGGGTTCACAGAGTTCAGAGAAAATATTTTCAAGATGAGGAACTCTGCACGTATTTGTACACAGAGGAGGAAAGGTGAGGGAGAAGGAAAATTGGAAATTTCAGGAGAAAGATGAGGTAAGCGTACAGCACCAGCTGTGATCTAAGGCAGCTGATCGTGGGCTTTTAAGGTCCCAAAATATTAAACATGGAGATAGTAAGAAGAGCAGATAAACAAGAGCATGCAGCTGGAATGCTGGAATGGTGGAGAAGGAGCAAAGGCTAGGTGTGGTGGGCAAAAAGCCACTAAAAAGGCAACAAAAGCTCTGTGAAGTCTTTTTTTTTCAACAAATATGTATTTTTTTTAACTTTATTGAAGTATAGTTGATTTACAATGTTGTGTTAATTTCTGCTGTACATCAGTGTGACTCAGTTATACATATATATATTCGTTTTCATATTCTTTTCCATTATGGTTTATCACAGGATATTGAATATAGTTCCCTGTGCTCTACAGTAGGACATTGTTGTAGTCTTCAAGACAACGGCAAATGTGTTCCCGGGAAGCTGCAGCTCTGCGGAGCTCTCTGGAGCTAAAGTAGACTGTGGAGACACTAGATTGTGTAGTGTGTGCTTCTGACATTCCTGGAGCAGGGAGCCTGAGGGCTCAGATCCGGCATTTCCCACTCCGCCCCTTATCCTCCTACGTAATACCACTGCTTCCTTAGCCTGGAACTGACTTGCACACCAACTAAACATGTCCTGACACAAAGCTCACATCTAGCAGCAGGGAGCATGGCCATCAGGGACTTAGGGCATTGAGCTGCTGGAGTCAAGATGCTTCTACTCCCTTTTTTTTTTCACAACTCCCCCCAGTACAACAAGGAGAGACATATCTATTTCAGTGAAATAGAGAGAGGCTAGTGTACATAAAGGAAATGAAGATGAAGAACTGGTGGGTGGGTTAGCTGAGGGAGGAGATGCATGAGAACGAAGATGGCTTACCTAACATCGCTCCAGAAAGGCTCAAGAGCTGAGATACTCTGAAAGGAGAGGGGCAGCTGGAGGCCTGAAAAATGGAGCAGTTAGATCCCAGTTTTCCATCCTAAGCACAGTCTGGCTCTACTCATTCCCTAGCTCCACAGGGAACTTACTGTCTCTGGAGAAATGACTCCAAAGAGGCTACAGCCTTGGGAAGAGCATACCTGGAGAAGAGCATGGGTGAGGCATGGGACTAAAAAGTAAGAGAGTAGGGGCTTCCCTGGTGGCGCAGTGGTTGAGAATCTGCCTGCCAATGCAGGGGACACGGGTTCGAGCCCTGGTCTGCGAAGATCCCACATGCCGCGGAGCAACTAGGCCCGTGAGCCACAACTACTGAGCCTGCGCGTCTGGAGCCTGTGCTCCGCAACAAGAGAGGCCGTGATAGTGAGAGGCCCGCGCACCGCGATGAAGAGTGGCCCCCGCTTGCCGCAACTAGAGAAAGCCCTCGCACAGAAACGAAGACCCAACACAGCCATAAATAAATAAATAAAATAAATAATTAAATTAAAAAAAAAAAAAAGTAAGAGAGTAAATCAAATTCTGCATAGCTAGCAGGGGGATCCCCAACTCTCTTTCCCAGGCCAGTTCCAGGACTCCCTCAGAGCACCTGGTAGTAACACTCCATCTATCACAAGCCCCGCCTATGCACACAAAGATTCCAGACAGTTTCCTAGTGACTCAGTCTTAAATATAAAGGAACACAGCCAAGAATCACCGGATAGATGAAGGGAACCTCTTCATGGAAGAGTACAAAAACCATCATTAATATTTTCAATTAAGAGAAAATATTGCATCTATGATATAAGAAGAGGGTAAGGATAAAAATAGGAACAATACAGAGCCAAAAAAGAACTCTTGGAAATTAAAAATATGGTGACAAAAATTTTTAATTGGCAAAAGTATTGGAAAATAAGAAAATCTCTTAGAAACTAGCACAAAAAAATATAGCATTGGAAAATAGGAAAGAAAAGTTAAGGAAAATTTAGCAGATCAAACATCTGACTTATAGGAGTTCAAGAGAAAGAATGGAGAAAACAGAAAATGTCTTAGAATTGAAGGACATGAGTTTCTAGTTAAATAGGTCTAAGTAGCACAATAATGATCAAAGACCCAAAGTAAGGCACATCATTGTAGAACTTCAGAATCCCATAAGATCTTATAGTCTCCAGAAGGAAAAAAAAAAAGAAAAACAAGAATCAACATAGCCTTGGACTTCTCAAAAGAAATATTGAAAATTAGAGAACATTGGAGCCATGCCTTCAGTATTCTGAGGGAAAATTATATTCAACCTGGAATTATGTACCCAACCAAACTAATAATCATGTGTGACAGCAGAATAGACAATTCAGACATTAAAGATCTTTTAAAAAGTGCTTTCCATGCACCTGAAACGATAAAAATAAGTGCTCCACTAAAATAAGGAAGTAAACAAAAAAAGAGAAAACATGGATTGCATGAAACAGAGGATACAAGGCAGGAAAAATACAAAGGGAATTTGTAGGATTGTAGCAAAAGGAAGCCTCAGGATGCAGCCAATTTAGAGCAAAGCATTCCAGACAGGAGCAGGAGAATAGAGGGCTTCAGGAGGGATGTCTCCAGGAAACAAACAAAACACACCCAAAGGAACAGGAAGGTATCTGATAAACTTTGTTGAGAGAGATTTTACAGGGTTTTAGGAGTGAATAAGAGACTTAGCCAGAGATCTGAGGTAAAGGGTTTGAGTTTTCTGGACGACATGTAAAGAGCTTGGAAGTCATCACTTCCATCCTCACAACAAGAAAAAAACTGAACGAACTGAAAATCAATGGCTCTTCTTAGATGCATCAAAGAAGTGAAGTCACAGGGCAAACTGCTGCCTTGAAAACTGGAAAGACAGACAGGCACTACAGAGGAGCACAGCATACCAGGAGCAGAAGCCCACAGCTGGAGCCAATACCAGTAGGAAAACTTTAAACTATAGTTGACACATTGCTGGAGATTCAGTGTGGACAAGCTTGAGAGTTAAAAACCCTGAGGGGCCCAACTTTAAGGGCCTCTCAGTTTGGTCAATTTTACCTGCATGAGCCCTACAGGATTCTCACTCTAAAATGGAGAAAAATCCCCGCATGCTCCTGGCAGGAGAAGGGGAAAAGTAACCATTCTAAAATGCACCCATAGCTCTCTGTTCTCCTTGAAAAGGCCTGGCCTCAAGGGAAACTGTTGTACCAGACCCTAATCAACCTGTGGGGTTTTTTTGTTTTTATTATTTTATTTATTCATTTATTTTTTTATTGAAGTATAGTTGATTTACAATGTTTCATGTATACAGCAAAGTGATTCAGTTTTATATATACCTATACAATACATATACAATGTATATACATTATGTACATATATTGTATATATTCTTTTTCAGATTCCTTTTTTTTTTTTTTTTTTTTTTTTTTGGCCACGAGGCTTGTGGGATCTTAGGGATGTCAGTTCCTCAACCAGGGATTGAATGCAGGCCACCACAGTGAAAGTCCGGAATCCTAACCACTAGACCACCAGGAAACTCCCTAGATTCTTTTCCAATATATGTTATTACAAGATATTGAATATAGTTCCCTGTGCTATACAGTAGGTCCTTGTCGTTTATCTATTTTATATATAGTAGTATGTATCTGTTAATCCTAAATTCCCAATTTATCCCTGCCCCCCTTCTGCCTTTGGTAGCCATAAGTTTGTTTTTTATGTCTGTGAGTCTATTTCTGTTTTGTAAATAAGTTCATTTGTATCAACCTATAGTTTTACCATAGCCTACCAACCTGGAGGACAGGAAACACCCAAATCCTTCTAGATTTTGACAGAGAGAAAGAGAAATACCCAACTCAGGTTCACTAATAGACTGAGACTCAATCACAGGGCCACACAATGATTCCCTTCTCCCACACCTCACCACCACATCACTAGGGCTCCTGTATAATAATGGGGGATTACAGCTAACAGAACTGCAAGCCTCAGACCCTATTTAAGAAGAGGTCTCTAGGGAAACCCAAAGACAATAGGAGAGACAAAACCAAGGACGCTAGAGGAAATTTTAGCCTCTGATACCACAGCTGCAATAAGTAGTAAACACAGCTTAACTCCTAGCCAAGTAAACATAAAACATCACAATAAAGACCTATTTACCTCAGTTCTTTTGACCTGATACATCATGTCCAGCTTTCAACAAAAAATTAAAAGGCATGCTAAAGGGAAAAGAAGTGCAGGCTGAAGAGACAAGGCAAGCATCAGTACTAGACTCAAAGAAAGAAAAAAATAAGGAAATTGCTTCTCCAGGAAAAAAAAAAAAATTGTATGATAAAAGAAATGTTATCATGGTACACTACCTTGGACTACTTGGCTCAGCCGTGAATGAACCTTACATATTTATGTTTAACATAAATCTTATAGAGAATTATGATTATATAACATACTGGGCAATTATATGAATAATTCAGGAGAAAGTGGTACATGCATATTATTTTAAAATGTGGAGGGGAAATGCCAAGAAAAAACACCTAAGAGTTGAAAGGGGCAAAACCAGGGGATTGATGATTTTTTTTTTTTTTTCGTGAATTTGTTTTTATTTTTATTGGGCTATAGGGGATGGGTTGGGAAACATCTCCGTAAGTTATGCCCCACTAGGGAAATGTCCGTTCTGATTTTCCTGGGGCAGCTTTCGGAGCTTTTTCTTTTTCTTGGAGCCGCTGCTCTTGCTGGCAGCAGCCTCTTCAGGTCCACTGCTGAGAGGCTCCTCCTTGGAAGAGAATTTCCTCTTTTTCTTGGGGACCCTCTTGTTTCCTGACTCTTCAGGGTCACTATCTGGTTCCTCTTTGGGGAAGGATTTCTTCCTCTTGGTAAGACTTCCACTGCCAGCTGTCTCTTCAAGATCACTACTAACCAGCTCCTCCTTGGAAAAAGATTTCTTTTTTTTGGGTTTGGAGGAGACAGATGGGTCTTCCATTCCATTCTCCTGAGGAGCCTCCTGGGGCTTTCGCTTTTTCTTCTTTTTGGGTCTTTCACTTGTCTCCTCACATTCTGATTGATGATTTTTTAATAAAACCTTTCAACATTATTTGACGTTTTTATTTGTATGCAAATTAAAGGACATACATGTCAATGAATTTTGGTCCAAAGTGAAGAAGGATTATATCTTTTTGAGATGAGAAAGAAAGAGAGGTGGGTAGAGCTACAGAGAGATTCGCGGAGGCAGAGACGAAGGTATAGAAAAATAAGTTTTGAGGTGAGAGGCTGATGGGGTGGGGGTGGGAGGGGTTAAGGGAATGACATGAAACTAAAAACTAATGTTTTATATCTTCTAGTAGAATAGATGTTTTAAGTCAACTGCTGAGAGTGAACAAGCTGGGTGAGTATGAAAAATAGGAAAAGAACTACTACTGTGAATTTCCTGAATAGTCAACAGAAGATGACTGAAACATCACTGAGCAGCAGGATTGAAGCTACACAGCATGCATTTCAAAAGTAACTATTTTTATAAACCACATTTATCTCAAATACCTGATGCAGTATTTCAGGTTGTCTATACGCTTGTGTTTAAAATATACAATTTTGTGACCTATTTCTCACTGAGATAACACAAGAGCCATATTCTTCCTATAGTACAAAACCAAGCTCACTGTTTCTTTGCACACGGCCAGTCTCTTTTGTTGACTGGGAGTCAGGTCGGCAGTTCAGAGCTCTGGGTGGCCCAGTTAGCATCCGTCTGGCCCACTCTCACAGATTGCCGCCCTGCCCCTGGCCACAGGCTTGAAATTGGCTTTCTAAGTCATCAGGGGCATTGGTTGAAGCAGAAAGTGAATTAATTAGTTGAATGCATCACCAGCACAGAAAAATGACCCAAAATGCATCACTCTCTGAGACTAATAAAATTTGGGTATAGGATCTGAGCTGTTGACCAAGTGACAGCAGAGTTGCCTACAAATCCTCATCCCAACGGTATTAATGTTGTACCTGCACTATTTTGTCCATCTCTCTCTAAACAGAAAGCCTAAAGGTCTTATTTTTTCAGCAGGGCCCTCCAATGTGGCATTTTGATCTTTATAGCTTGCCTTCTATAGTATGAATTCTGTGATTCTAGCTTGGTTCCTCTTCCTCTTGTTTACCATCTCTAACTCCTAGTCCTTGGCCCTCCATTCATCTTCCTCCTGACACCCTTCTTCTGAGAGCTCAGCTAATCCCTGGCTTCAATTGTGAGAGTGATTCACAAATTTGGGTCTCTCTACTGTGACTTCATCCCTGCCCTTTCACTTCACACCTCCAGGGCCTGCCCAGCATTTCAATCGGAAAATTTCAAGCCTCCATCTCAAAGTCAACATGCTTAAATTGGCGATGCACACAAGGAGAAAAATAGGATACAGTATAAACAAGAAAAATATTCAGCAGCATTTGTGATAAAAGAAATGTCAACTGTGTCAAGAAAACTGTGAAAAGAAGAATAAGGGAAGAGTTTACACTAATATAGTCAAAGCAATATATTGCTGGAATACGAATAGTGAAGAAGCAGTAAAACATATTAGAATGTACAAAATAGCTCTGAAGATACATATATATATACAGAGAGAGAGAGAGAGAGAGAGAGAGAGATCTGTATGTCTATATATATCTATATATGTAGTAATTTAACAAAAGCTGAAACTTAAGGAAAGAATGATTTTTTTCAAGCCTGAGGAAACTGGCCACTCATTTGGAAAAAAAATAAAGTTAGATTCCAAATTCATACCATATGAACAAAACTGTCCCAGTGGATTAAATAGCAAAATGAAAAATATATATATTAAAATACTAGAAAATATTTAGGAGAAATATATAAAATTTTTATAATTTTGTGATGAAAGAAGCCTTTCCCAGCCTGAAGCAAAACCCAGAAAACATAAAGGAAAAGGCCAACAAATTTAACTATATGAGTAAAGCCACTATTTAGAATTAGTGTCTTGTCAGAATCAATCTAGAAGAAAATAATCACAAAGAGTTAATAGCTATAATGTATAAAGAGTTCCTGTAAATAAATTTTTTTAAAAAAAGAGAATCCATTCAGTGTGAAAATCACCAACAGAAAGGAACAGGCAAGTCACAAAGGAAAAAAATTTAAATGTCCGATAAACATAAGCAAACAAGAACTACTAAACTGAGAGCAAAAGAAAATTTTTAAGAGAGACCATCTTTTATCTAAAAATGGGGGGAAATCAACATTTAGTGTTAAGAGTACAGGAAAGTGCATTTATATACTACTGATGAAAATGTAAATCTTACAACTTCGGAGGAGGGTAATTTGTCATCATCTATAAAAAAAAAGAAACACATACCCATGGCATATGATCCAGAAATTCCACTTCAAAGACTCTATCTTATAGCAATAGTAGCAACAAATGCATAAAGATATACGTGCACACATGCCCAGTGTAGTGATGTTTGTAACAGCATGCAATAGGGAAATACCCCATGTCCGTCAACAGTGCAAGTTACATAAATTGTGCTACAAATTCAGATTTTTTAAAACATCTCCTGGTTGAAGATATTTATGCTCTGAGGCAGGGAATTTTCTTCCTTTTGTCTTTACTTTATAAATACTATCTCTCCATCCCTTACCCCAGAGGAGAAAGCAAAAGGAAAGGAAGAGAGAAAAAAGGAAACACGTCAGCTAAATAATCGCATTAGGATTAACTCAGTTTTGTAGTGCCCGTGGGCACAGTGGCCAACAAAACTGATGCTATGCGAATGGAAATGACCCCTGATCTCCCTGAGTCTTCTCTTCTCCCTAACTCTTTTCTTTTTCAACTTCATTTACCTCCCAGAAAAAAAGATGTGATATAAAGGGGAATTCCAAACATGGAACCTGTATTCTGATAAAGGCAACATCAAAAAAGAAGGAACAGTCTTGAGGAGTGGATGCTAGTCACAGAGAAGGGGCAGCGAAGGAAGGAAGGAAGGAAGGAAGGAAGCAGAGGGAAGCCAGGTCTCAGCAATCATTCCCAGTGGGCATCTAGTCCCTCCTAGAGATGCTGGCTCCCAGGGCTTGGCGGCAACAAGAGTGGGAGTGGTTTCCGGTTCCTGGAAGCACAGCCTCCACGGTGTTTTGAAAAGCACCCCAACCACTGTGTGAGTGACTAATATCCTTTAATAAAAAAAATCCCTTTTCTGCTTAAACCAGCCAGAGTGGGTTCTGTCATTTGCAGCTGACAGTGACCAATATACCTAATCATATGACTTTATCCAGCCTGGGACTCCACCTTAATCAAAAAATAGAATCTTGGACTTGAAGGAAGCTTTGGGGTCATATGACTTAAACTCCCACCGGTGTAGGAGTCTCCTCTAATCCTCTCAGTCTTCTGCCTAAACATTCTCTGTATCAGGGAAATCGCTACCTGGTGAAGACACTTACGAGAAATCAAATGTGATCCCTTCCATAGAATCTGCCTTTTTGCACCTTCTACCAGAGGGTCTTAGTTCTGTCCTCAGGAGCCACACAGCCTCTGGCCTAGAGCAGCAGCATTCTTTGTGGTTTGGAGGAAGCACATGTGTCTGTCTCTCTGATCTGTGCTCCTGTGACATTTTATCTAGTGAACTTCTCAAGGGCTTGGTGCCCTCATGCCTTGCAAAGTGCTCAGTAAACATTGGTGGAATGAATAAACAAATGAATGGATGTTTATATCTCCCCTTAGGTGCTGTAGCAACTATAGTATGATTGAGCTTGTAATCAATCATTCTTACAAAACTCCAAATTATGGTCACTGAAGTACCAGTACCCAGCCCCACTACTCATGGCAGGAGGAAGGGAGAGGCTACCAGCACACTTGCAGGAAGCATGACCTGAGGATGGTGTTAGAGGAGATTAATTATAAGTGCTGAGAGGGCAATATTGTGGTACAGGCTACAAGGTATTTTGAGACTTAAGAGGCCTGAAAAGCAGAAATAGGAACGAAGTGGGAGATGTTACCAGCTCACACTATACAACGAGCTCACTGAAGCTCCATGGGAAGAGAGCTGAAGCAAGAGTTCAGGGGAGCTGACCTGGGGCTGTCTCACCAGATTGTGGGTGGGGAGCTTCCACCACCAAGATCCTCTGGGAACAATTAACCACTAGAATGCCAGAGGTGAGGTCAGTCTGGCCTGAACTAGAATTAAATGTACAGCAACCAGACCAAAACCTGAAATTTATTTAATATTCCAAAGGGTTTATTCACTCATTCAACAAATATTTATTGATCACCTAAATGATAGGCAGTTATATGGCACCCACAAAGATGTGTACCTTCTAATTCCATATTCCTATGAATATGGCAAAGGGACTTACAATCCAAAAGGGACTTTGCAGATGTGAGTAAGGATCTTGAGAGAGAGAGATTATCTTGGATTATCTGCATGCTATGAACGGAATTGTGTCCCCAAAATTCATACATTGAAGCTCTAACCCCTAACGTGATAGTATTTGGAGATGGGGCCTTTGGGAGGTAAATAGATTTAGATAAGATCTTGAGGGTGGGGCCTTCATGATGGGATTAGTACACTTATAAAAGACACATTTCTGTTGTTTAAGCTACCCAGTCTAGGTATTTGGTTATGAGGCAGCCCAAGCTAATACACCAGGTGAGTCCAGTGTAATCACAAGTGTCCTTATAAGGGAAATATGGAGGAAGAGAGCAGAATCAGAGACGATGTGAGGATGGAAGCAGGGGTTGTCCTGAAGCAGGGCCATGAGTCAAGGAATGTCAGCAGCCTTTAGAAGTGGAAAAAGCGACGAAACCTATTTTTCCCTAGAAGCTCCAGAGGGAACACAACTTTGCCAACATTTTACTATTAGAGCTGTAAGATAATTAATTTGTGTTGTTTTAAGCCACCAAATTTGGGGTAATTTGTTACAGCAGCTATGGGAAGCAAAAACACCTACTACATGCCAGGCATTGTACTATGCATTCGGTATAGAGCAGCGAACAAAATAAACAAAATTCCTATTCTCGTGTGATGTACATTCTAGTGAAAGGAGATAGAAAATAAACAAAAAGCATATTAAGTAAATTGTTTAGTACATAGTATATTAGGAAGAGATACATGCTATAGGGAAATAAATAGTCAGGAAAGAGAATGGCACTGCCAAGCTGGTGGGACTGGTTGCAGTTTTAAAGAGGGTGGTCAGGCTGAGCTTCGTTGAGGAGGTAGCATTTCAGCAGAGATTTGGAGGAGGTGACAGTGAGCCATGAATATATCTGGACAAAGAATAAACGACACAGAGGGAACAGCCAGTGAAAAGGGCCTCGGTTCAGGGTGTGCCTGACCCATTCAGGATCAGCAAGGAGGCCATCAAGGCCACAGCAGAGAACGCTGGCTCTTTCTCTGAGTGCGATGGGAAGTCGCTGGAGGGTTTGAGCAGAGAAGCAACATGAACTCATGTAGCTTCTAAAGGGTCGCTTTGCCTGCTCTTCTGGGAAAAGATGGGAGGTAAGGGGGCTGGGAATAGGGTGGTTGGTAGCAGTGGAAGGAGAAAGAGTCAGATTCTGGATCTATTTGGAAAGTAGAGGCAAAACATTTCCTGACAGGTTAGACGTGGATTTGAGAAAGAGGAGTAAAGAGTGACTCCAAAGTTGAATTAGTTTAAATTGGGTTAAATCAGAAGCAAAACGTGGAACTGCTTGTTAAAATTCCAATTAACAAGTTCAAAGTAACTCCATAACCATTAAACATGTAAATAAAAGAAGACAGAATTTGGGGGCCATTAAAGAAACATAAGTTAAAAGAGAGAAGAGTTTTGGCCTTAAATTGAAAAGTGTTGGTGAGGGTTTAGGGAAAGAGATTCTCTTAGATGCTGCTTATATGAACTGGGTGCAGACTAAGCTGCAGTAACAACAACAATAACAAAAATATAAGGGTCAAAACAATATAGAAGTTTATTTCTCACTCACATGGCTGTCTAGGAGAAGACGACCCAGGGTTTGTGCTGGTTCTGCCATCCCGAGCATGTGTTTCCCAGGTTGCTCCTGTTATTACCATTTCTCAGCCATCAACAAGGGAATCAACAGGAGGATGTCCAGAGTAAATGTCTATAAGGGAAGGACCCAGAGTTGCAAACACATCCTTTCCTGCACACCCCACTTGCCAGAACAAGTCATATAGCCATATCTAGCTGCAAAGGAAGCTGGGAAATTAATCTGCAGCTGCAAAACTGGGTGCCCAGCTATAACTTGGGGATATCTATCACCCTGAGAGAAAGGGAAGGATGGGCATCAGAGGACAGTCGGCAGCCTCTGCTGCACCATCACCAGGAATACAACTGGTGCAGCCTTTCTCAAGAGCAACAGGGTAATATGGATTGAAAACTTTAAAACGTTGAATCACAACTTCACTTCTAAAAATTAACCTAAAGAAATCATCATGATATTTTACCAAGTATTGAGGATATACAATTTAAGTTAAAATCTAAACAATACAATATTCTAGGGAATCAGAGAATTACGGTCTACCACTCACCCTGTAAGTTTAGGTCTATTTACTTGTCTGTTCCCTGCCCTAAACTGTATGAACTTTGAGGATCAGGATGGCTTCTTATTCATTTTTGATTCCATGGACTCAGCACTCAATATGTATTTGGAAAATAAATGAATAAAAGAAAGAATTGTGAGTGTGAACAAATATTTAGCTACAAGAATAGCTATTGCAAAAGAATTGAATGTAGCAAAAGAACTGAAATAACCTTAATATCCAACAAGAGAGGACTGGTACAGTAAATTATATGTACAATGGACTACTATGTGGTTTTTCAAAATGGCACTGGAGTAGACTATGCAATGACCTATAAGGTTTACAACATATTGTTAAGTGTTAAAAGAGCAGGTTATGCAATTTTAGGTAAATTATGATCCAACTTATACTTCAAAATACAAACATATATATCCATAATAGTTGGAAAAATGTATTCCAAAATTTTACCTCTAATTATTTTTTTCTTTTTATTTCCTTATATGTTACAATACAAGGACACAATGACTGTGTGTTGCTTTTGTAAATAAAAACATACTTTCAAAAATGAAAAAAATTATCTTGCTTCCAAATCCAGCCCTCCTGCTCATTTCTCTGTTTCTTTCAGTGGTGATGATATTTGCTACTCTCTCATCTCCAGGCTTAAAACCCTGCGTCATCTTTCATTCCTCTTTTCCCTTGCCTCCTATATGCAATGATCACATAGACTGGGTTGGTTCTTCTTCAAAATATCTCTTGCTTTTGTTCCTTCTGTCCTTCCTTCCATACCTCCGCTCTCCCAGTTCAGGCATTTAGTCACTTCTCCAATGGGCAGAAGTTGAGTTTCAAAGAATGAACATATCTCAAATCATAATTTTAATATGTGAAAGCAGGCACTCAAGAAGAGAAATGAAAAGGAAAACAGACAAGGAACACAACAGGAAAGCAGAGGTCAGGCAGGAGCCTCCTTAACCCTCATTGCCTCCTGTGGACAATGGTCTCTCCATCCTCCCTGCAGCCCCCAGGACTTTAAAAGGTGTGCCATCAGACTACAGTTTCTCTGTCACGACCGTGTAAACTCTGCCCATTCGCTGAAGACTCCAGCACCTGGCTCATGGTCCTTCTCTCTGCTACTACTTTTATCACCCTTACAATGACTTCAGTATTCATGCAGACTCTCTCGTCAACTCTCTGGCCTCTAAATCTACTGATCTTCTCATCTCCAAGGATTCTGGTCTCCAACCTACGTTCACCACAGACTCCCATGTCATAGCCTAGACTTTGTCATAACCAATAACTGTATCACCTCTGAAATCTCAGTTTCAATCATCCTACTCTCTGCCACCTGCCACCTTCCATCTTATTCCTACTAGCACTTCCCTGGCGACAATTCTTTGACTCCACTAGGACTGATAATCCTTTGACCTGACTCTGCCCATCACCTCACTTCCCTCTTTACAAAGCTTGGATTCCTTTGTCTACCATTATAATCACTCCCTTGCACTCTTTCTCAGTGTCCTACCCGTCTCCCTTCAAAGTACTAGCCTGGAAGAACCTCATTCCTTGTTAAATCCAACTCTCTACCTACTCCTTTCCTACCTCTGAACAGCTGGAAAGGGTTGGAGGTCTCACTTGTGTTCTTCACCACAAGCCACAAATGTGCCTGGAGCCCAGCCCAGTCACCCTGTACATTTCCGGGGTCCATTCTCTCTCACTCTCTAATTCATATGTTCTCCTCTTTCTTCAAACACCAACACCTCCTCCCCTATTCCCGCTCTCAATGCAGACCTTGCTTCTTGTTTCATTGACAAGATACAAGCGTTTGGAAAATAAATTCCACAATCTCTCACAACAAATCTACTAACCTAAAACTTACGTGCATCTGTGCTTATATAGTCTGCCTTCCATCTTATAACAATGGAGAAACGCCCTGCCCCTGTAAAGGGTCACTCTCTTCCTGTTGCTGAATTCTCCACCCCATCCCCTCTTGATAATGAAGAACTCCATTCTTTTTTTTTTTTTAATATTTATTTATTTGGTTGCGTGGGGTCTTAGTTGTGGCAGGTGGGCTCCTTACTTGTGGCATGCGGACTCTTAGTTGCGGCATGCATGTGGGATCTAGGGATCAAACCCAGGCCTCCTGCATTGGGAGTGTGGAGTCTTATCCACTGTGCCACCAGGAAAGTCCAAGAACTCCATTCTTGAAATTCCTTCTCTCCCTCCATCATCACTTTTCCCTCTTTACTGGAAGATCATTTCCTTCAGTGTATGAACATACAAACTTGAGGGTGCTCTATGGGAGTGATACTACATCCCCCTGCATGCCCTCCAATGCCACTCTCTTTGCAGCAATTCTCCTTGAAAGAATGACCTACATTCACTATCTCCAATTCTTTTCTTTCCATTCTCTTTCTATATTAAATTAAGAATATTTTAAATGTGATATTTGATTCATAGGAAAGAATATACAAATATATAGAATAGTAAGATGAAACACATACTGATCTAATGAATCCACAAACTTATCACCCAACTCAAGATTTGAAAGATGACCAATGACTCCAATGTACATCATTACCTCTTGATTTTCTCCCTCTGGTAACCCTTATCTAATCCATCAACAAACCCGCTGACTCTGACAAGTTATCCCAAATCTGACTGGTGCTCATCACATCATCCTCATCCCAGCTAACATTGTCTATGTCCTGGATTACTGCATTTACCTTTCTCTACTTCCTGTCTTGCTCCCTGATTCCTCAAGTAGCAGCCAGAGTGATCCTTTTACAATGTCAAGTTAATCATTTCCTGTTCAGTATCCCCCAGTGACTTCCCATCATATTCAAAGACATTCTGAATCCTTGATGTGACTTACAAGGCCCTATATGATCTAGACCCTACCACCTCTTAGACTTCACCTCCTGCTATTGTTCCCTCATACCATATGGGCCTCCCAACTCTCCTTTATACAGATTAGGCACGCCCTTGACTCGGGTCATTTGCATTCACTGATCCCTTTGCCCAGAATGTTCATCCTTAAATATGTGCACTGATCGTTTCCTCACTACACTCAAGTCTTTACCTGTCATCTCAAAAAAGGCCTTCCCTGACCACACAATCTCAAATAGCACCCCTCATCTCATCACTCTCTTGGTTTGGTTTTGTTTTTCATAGCATGTTACACCTGACATTACATTATATATGTGCTCGTTTCCTTGTACATTGTCTGTCTCATCTTGCTAGAATATAGGTTCCATGAGAGCAGGGACTTTACACGGCTCAGTGCTGAGGTCCTGTCCCTCTTTGATTCCTGGCATATAGCATTTGTGGAATAAATGACATGGGAAACCTGAACAAATCTTTGTGTCAGCATAGTCAAAGATCCCTTGTCCATATCTCTGAAAATCTCACATTTCTGCAAGTAGACAGATAGCCACTGCTTGTGAAATATCAATTTTTAAGGCAGTACACACAACATGAAAATAATTGCCGCTGAGTGATGTAAAATTAGTAGGTAAAAGAAAGTCCTATTGGAACTAAGCGGATAGCACTTAATAAGCTAAAAACGCAGTTTTGTGAACGGTTGATAGAACCACACACCTGGTTTAATTCTGAACCTGGGTTTATCTCTCTGGGACGTCAGAGCCTTCTCATGAGAAGTGGGGGTAGTTACTGCAGAGGAATTTTAAGGTACCGAGGGGTCCACTGAGCATCAACCTAGCTCAAGCCAGTGGTGCCTGCAGTGTTCATGCTGGGGCCAGGTGGGTGTGTAGGCTGTTAGCCTGCTGGGTGGCCCTGAAAACCCACCTCCCTCAGCACTTTAGAGCAGCTTCGGGACCCACCATGTCTCCCTGAGGGGGTCTGCCCCAGACTCAAGTCAACCCACAGGTCCGGGAGGATCTGGGAGGGTAGGGCATTCTAAGCTCTTTTTTTCTTGAAACTCCTGGAGTATAAAATCAGGAGGAAAAAAAAAAAAAAAATCTCCAGGGCTTCCCTGGTGGCGCAGTGGTTGAGAATCTGCCTGCTAATGCAGGGGACACGGGTTCGAGCCCTGGTCTGGGAAGATCCCACATGCCGCGGAGCAGCTAGGCCCGTGAGCCACAACTGCCGAGCCTGCGCGTCTGGAGCCTGTGCCCCGCAACGGAAGGGGCCGCGATAGTGAAAGGCCCGCGCACCGCGATGAGGAGCGGTCCCCGCACCGCGATGAAGAGTGGCCCCCACTTGCCGTAACTAGAGAAAGCCCTCGCACGAACCGAAGACCCAACACAGCGAAGAATAAATAAATAAATAAATAAAGTAGCTATAAAAAAAAAAAAAAAAAAAAAAATCTCCAATGGCTTCTTAAATTTATTTTCCAGAACCTCCTAAAAAATGATAAATTCCTCGAGAAACTTAATGTACTATTCCTCTTCCAAATGGACCACTGGGGAGCAGAGCACTGCATTGAACAGACCCTCCCTGCTCCTTTGGCTACAGCAGTTACTAGGTCATGCTGTTCTTGGTCCTATTTTTTTTTTTTTTTAATTAGTACAAACCTTTTATTTTATTTATTTTTTTTAACATCTTTATTGGAGTATAATTGCTTTACAATGGTGTGTTAGTTTCTGCTTTATAACAAAGTGAATCAGCTATACATATGCATATATCCCCATATCTCCTCCCTCTTGCATCTCCTTCCCACCCTCCCTATCCCACCCCTCTAGGTGGTCACAGAGCACCAAGCTGATCTCCCTGTGCTATGCGGCTGCTTCCCACTCGCTAGCTATTTTACATTTGGTAGTGTATATAAGTCCATGCCACTCTCTCACATCATCCCAGCTTACCCTTCCCCCTCCCCGTGTCCTCAAGTCCATTCTCTATGTCTGCATCTTTATTCCTGTCCTGCCCCTAGGTTCTTAGAACCATTTTTTTTTTTTTTTTAGATTCCATATATATGTGTTTGCATACCGTATTTGTTTTTCTCTTTCTGACTTACTTCACTCTAGAAATGCAAATCAAAACTACAATGAGGTATCACCTCACACCAGTCAGAATGGCCATCATCAAAAAATCTACAAACAATAAATGCTGGAGAGGGTGTGGAGAAAAGGGAACCTTCTTGCCCTGTTTGTGGGAATGTAAATTGATACAGCCACTGTGGAGAACAGTATGGAGGTTCCTTAAAAAACTAAAAATAGAACTACCATGTGACCCAGCAATCCCGCTACTGGGCATATACCCTGAGAAAACCATAATTCAAAAAGAGTCATGTACCACAATTTTCATTGCAGCTGTATTTACAACAGCCAGGACATGGAAGCAGCCTAAGTGTTCTTGGTCCTATTGTCAGCTACAGCCTTTCCTCATATTGTCCAACGTGAGGGAGTGGAACCTCCTCCATCAGCTGACCTCCCGCTTCAGCTGCAAAACCCCGCCTCAGAAATCTTGGCCAATGGACCCCAGTAGGCTTCTCCTTCCTCTCCATCTACTGCTGGGAGGGCCAGGTTGGGGGCACCTTCTCATATTCATCCAGCGAGGGGGTCCCATACAGTGCTCCATGTGTCCTCTGAAGTTCAAAAATGAGGAAAAGCACAGGTAGCTAATCATCTGATTGAGGAAGCATGGTATGCCCTTAACAGGACACTTAGAAAACACAAGCGTGTGTTAACAAAACATGCACTTTGAGAGAGGAGAGAGGAAGGAAAAGTAAGGGGGACATGAACGACCAAGATGGGTTTGTTCAGGACACTTTTCTTGTTAGAAGCCAGTTCTTTATTACCACAGCCCTAATACAGGTACAAGTCGTGATCTTCCTCCAAAACTAGTTTATCCTCTGGCATACCCTCCATTATTATGACCTCTATTCTCACAGTCACCCAAGCTCAAAACATCTTCAAAGTCTTAGAGAACTTTACTGATGGCACAAATTGAATTTATGAACAATGAAATGAAATCAGAAGATAAAAGAAAAGGTAGTGTTTTTAAATGGATCTAGGAGTAAGGTTAGAAATATATACCAGCTAGATTTATACAGTGACTAGAAGGACCCAGAAGCATTCACTTATTTTCCCAAGAAAATGCAATCGATACATGATGGATGGTGTTTTGAAAGTGACAGCTCATGCTCTTTCCTCTTTCCCACTACACCTGTCATTGTTTGTTTGGTCTTCATTCATTGATCACACATTCATTGATCACACATTATTGGAAAGCAGTGTGGGGTACAAAGATGTACATGACATGTTCAATTCATTTTATTGCCACAAACTTTACTGAGTGCTTAAAATGAGTTTTTCACTCTGTGAAGAAGTGCTGACCTGTGGCAATGGCCCAGGACAAGCCCTTATCCCAAGGGCCTGGGAGGGTAAGTGGGTCATAAATAAGGGAGAAGACAGACAAACAACTACCAAACATGCTGCATGCACCAACTTAGAGGCACAAATGAGAAGTTTGGGTGACATGATTCCAAAGGTTCTTTCCAGCAATGATTATATCATGACTTGCTATTGTCTGGCCATGTACTATAGCATGCGATTTCCTGTGAAATATTTCATGCTACTATTAAATACTAGTTACCTCCTGTATTATTTAATTTTTCTTAAGTTCAAATGTTATATGCCAAACTAGATTTGAAGTTTCTTAAGACAAAGTCTGTTCTTACCTTTTTTTCACTTGCTTTACACCAGTGCCTATGGAGTAGGAACTCAATAGCTATGTGTTCATTGATACTGAATGTCAATTATTTTCAAATAAACAGGTATTCATGCTCTATCCTCTTCCTATTTACCTTCCCCATATACTAAATATTGGTGATGAAGCATATTTATGTCTGGAGAGGTTGCTGTCAGGGATGGTTTGCCTTTTTTCTGATACTTACTTTGTAAGTTTAGGCCTTTCTTAAAAAGGCATTTAATGGCAAGAGAAATTATACTCTTAGGGGAAAAAGAGCAGGATACAAAATAGCATACACAGAATATATCCCAATTTTAATAGAGAACATGAGAGAGACAAATACGTCATTGGAAGTCCCAGACGTCACCAGGTGACAAGTGCAAATGCTGTCACACTAGTATCCAGATGCCAAAGTTTCTGCTGCTGCTCCCACCTACACAGGCAGAACCTGGGACTCCCCTTTAAAAGTTGCTCCAAAAGGGATCCTCACACGTGCTCATATCTGACTCTCAGGTACAGTTACTACCTGGCATCTAGCGTGTTCCCCAGACGTTGTCCACTGCTGGTGGAGCCACATGAAGGGCTAATAATGCCCAGGAAATACCAATGTCTACCCAAGGTGGGCTCCATCCCTGGAACTGCCACATTGCAGCGCCAGGAAACACAACAATGGCCTTCTCTCCACCTCCAGGGTGTTGTTGCCCAGGCCCCAAAGCTACACTCTTTGTGTCTCTAAACTTGAAAGTCCATAAAAGCAAGCCATTTTGTTGCTGTTCCAATTCCTCTCTCCCTAAAGGCTGCAACTCCATCTGGAGGGCCAGGTGGGAAAGAGGTATCACACCACTGCCTTTGTCCTCATCTCTATCTTCACTTGGGCCCTCAGAGACACAACAAAAATCTAGCACCCCCCTCTTCCAAAACAAACCCTCCAGAGAACTATGCCCCCAAGCACATCAAACACACATTCATGCCTGGAGGGGTCAGAAGCCCAATCAGTTTCCAAATAGTCAAACTCGTAAAGACTCAGTATGGGTTCAACTAGGACAACCTGTTACATACAGGGATGTATTTATATATATATATATATACATGTGTTTCAACAAAAAGGCTAAAAGGAAATGCACCAGAATGTTAACATTCGTCCCTCCACAGAGTGAGATTCCAAGTTATTTTAATTCTTGTGTGTGTTCTTTTATCATTTCTAAATTTTCTAGATTATTAGTTTATAATCAGAAAAAAAAAATTGATTAAAAACATCTACCTCAAGCCTGCAAGCTAGCCAGAGAGCTGCTCTTGTGAGCAGCCCCTGCAGAACTCAGCATGTTGAATGAGGAAACCATGGAGCGAATGCAGAGGTATTAGCATTGCAGGGTTGACCTGCATAAAATCCAGCGGGATAGCTCCCGTTCTGGGAAGTGCCAGAACCTGCCGGGGTCCTTCCATTATCTTAGTTCATTAAGAGTAAAGAACACAGAGCACGCAGCAAAACCGATTCCTGGTTGTCATGTTGCCTGATGAGTCTCAAGATTCACAAAGGCAAGGAAGTTCATTTTAGGGGAGAAAATCTGTAAGCCATTCATGTATACAAATAGCTTTGGAATTAACAGAAACCTCACAGGGAAAGTTATAGGAGTTGTCAGAGACAGCTTAATGAAGACATCTGCTGAACAGAGAAAGTTGGCCAGAAACTTAACAAGATATTCAGACCATGTTACAGAGAGAATATAGAGTATTGCTATGAAAAACTTAATAGTGTTGTGTGCATTAATGAGCAGGAACTGACGGAACCATCAGAGGCATAGGAGGCAAACTGGCTTTTGGAATAATAATAGTGTTCATGCAAAACACTGGCAGAACAAACTTTACAGTTACTTTTAGATTAAAGATGATCCATATGTGCTCAAATAAGGAGAGTAGGGGTCATATATTTTTTGTATCTCCCTAGAAAATTAGCACGAAGAAATCAAGGTTGTGATGTATATGTTAAATAATAATTCAAATTTGACTTTTAAAGAACAAAAATGAGCATCTCTCATGAATTTTTACCTTGGACTAAATTGAAATAAACAGATCAATGGTATTTTAACTAAATTAAAAAAAAACTCTGAAATAAATGTATCCTAAACCCTAGTTTGCTAAGTTTATTGAAAAAGTAATATCTTGACAAACTCTATAAGCTGTATACAAATTGTACGCATTTAGCTAGGTAGTTTTTTAAATCACACAGCACATGGAGAAAAGTTCATTTATGATGTTTATTTTACTGAATGACCCTCTAGAATGATAGCATTATATATATATATATATATATATATATATATATATATATATATGTATATATGTATATATGTATATACACATATAGATATATGTACATATATGACAATATATATGGTTTTGTATTTATAGATATATTACTCTCAAGTACTATTAATAAATAAGTACCTGATGTCTTAATGAAAGTCAAATTAAAATTTATTAAATTTTTAAGGTACTCAAATACAGGAGAATAACTAAGTCTTCTGGAAAAATGTTAATTTAAAAAAATTGATATGATTTAAATACAGCAAAATAAAAGTTTAAAAAAATATAATAATTCAGCAAGGACATGATGAGTTTGCTTAAAAAGGTATAAAATGACAGTTTGTAAAGATGTATGCACATAACATTATGTGCAATAGAGAAAGAATTTCCTACAAGAAAGAACACAATAACACCTAATGAGACAATAAGAATATTTCTTTAAGTCTGATAAGAAATGAATTATTTTTTACAGTCTACAATTTGTTAAATTCACTATTTGGGCTATTGTTATGGAAAGCCAAGCCACTTACAGAAATAACAATACAAAGAAATTTAAAACTCATTACAGTAAGAGTGAGTTCTGCAAATACAGAAGGAAGAATAAAAATCATGACTATTATTATTCAGTATATACAAAATTTTCAGCAACTTAGATCCCAAGTAAATTTCCTTGAATTGTGTTATACTGCAAACCAAAAAGGGTTTGGAGTAAGGCAGAACAGGCATTTCCAAAAGAGGGGATAACCTGAGGAAATCGGTAGAGTGTATTGACCTGTGTTTTAAAGCAGCCATCTAAAGAAAACAGATAATCTCATCCTTTAATTTTCTTTTCTGTGCATCAAACCCAAGATAAATACCATCTCTGTATGCGGTAGTCTCATGTCTGTAGAATATGCCTCTAGCAACACTGAGGGGGAGTCAAGAATTAAATGTGAGTGAGAATCTAGTTTGGAACTTTCGTTCTGTTCTTGAGTATCTAGATACTGATAATGAAAACAATATTTTCAGAAACACTTAAAAGCTAACCCGCTTTCCCAAGACAGAAACACTTGAGTTAGCCACCTAATGCAAAGTATGTTCCTAATCAGGGCCATCTTGCCCCAGGAGAAGAGACACTTTGCTGTCCTCAGCTCAACTGTGCCACCACCTACAGCCTCAGGTGTCTGTGAGTCTCTCCTGTACGCCTCTTCAATTTTCACTTACAGGACTTAGGGCGATGGCTTTCAAACTTGATTTTACCTGCAGATTCCCATCCCTTGAAAGGAGCCTTATTTATTAAATAATTCCCGAAGCACTCGGAACACACCTGAGAGGTGGGAGGGGCACAGACCTGTCCCCAGCTCCTTTTCACACCCGAGGTACCTGGAGGGTTTGGGAGCCAGGCTGGCGGAGCTTGGCTCAGGGCAATGAGCCAGACTCAGAGTTGGTTATTATTGGGTCCTGATGGACTTGATGCTTAGAGGATAGTTTGTAGGATAAGAAAAATACTTTTCCTCTAACTCTATTCTATAACTGTTGTCAAGCTCTGTAGATTCAGCCAGAATCCTCAGCTTTCTGTCTACCTTGTTTGTAGCCCTTTTGTGTGTATCTGGCACTAGAGGGGCCTTAGAAAATTTTAAGGAAGGTGCTCTATGATCCTTTTCTGATGTCTTTCCTTTTTTTTTTTTTTAATTTTATTTATTTTTGGCTGCGTGGAGTCTTTGTTGCTGCGCGTGGGCTTTCTCTAGTTGCCTCAAGCAAGGGCTACTCTTCGCTGTGGCGTGAGGGCTTCTCATTGTGGTGGCTTCTCTTGTTGTGGAGCACGGGCTCTAGGCGCGCAGGCTTCAGTAGCTGAGGCACACCGGCTCAGTAATTGCAGTGCACAGGCTCAGTAGTTGTGGCTCACGGGCTTAGTTGCTCCGCGGCATGTGGGATCTTCCCAGACCAGGGCTCGAACCCGTGTCTTCATTGGCAGCTGGATTCTTTTTTTTTTAATATTATTTATTTATTTATTTATTTTTGGCTGCGTTGGGTCTTCGTTTCTGTGCGAGGGTTTTCTCTAGTTGCGGCGAACGGGGGCCACTCTTCATCGCAGCGCGCGGGCCTCTCACTATCACGACCTCTCTTGTTGCGCAGCACAGGCTCCAGACGCGCAGGCTCAGTAGTTGTGGCTCACGGGCCTAGCTGCTCCGCGGCACGTGGGATCTTCCCAGACCAGGGCTCAAACCCGTGTCCGCTGCACTGGCAGGTAGATTCTCAACCACTGCGCCACCAGGGAAGCCCCGGCAGCTGGATTCTTAACCACTGAGCCACCAGGGACGTCCCCTGATGCCTTCTCTTAACAGATGATCTAGCTCAGTGCTGTCCAATAGAAATGTAATGTGAGCTGCATATGTAACTACAAGTTTCCTAGCAGCCATATTAAAAAAGTAAAAAGAAACAGGTGAAATTAATTTTAATAATATTTTTTATTTAATCCAATGTATCCAAGATAACTTGGACCCTCATTATCCACTGATTCTTTTTTTTAAATATTTTCATTGAGGTATAATTGACATACAACATTATGTTAGTTTCAGGTATACAACAAATTGATTTGATATTTCTATATATTGCAAAATGATCACCACATTAAGTCTAGTTAACATCTGTCACCACACTTATAATTTTTTTTTTCTCATGATGAGAAATTTTAAGATTCACTTTCTTAGCAGCTTCCAAATATGCAATAGAGAGCATTATTAACTATAATCCCCATGCTGTGTATTACATCCCAGGACTTATTATTTTATAACTGGAACTTTGTAACTTTAGACTCCCTTTACCATTTCACCCACCACCCAATCCTGCCTCTGCCAACTACCAATCAGTTCTCTCTATCTATAAGCTTAGGTTTTTGGGTGATTTGTTTGTTGGTTTTTAGAGTCCACATGTAAGTGACATCATATGATACTTCTCTTTTTCTATCTGACATTTCATTTAGTATAATGCCCTCAGGGTCCATCCATGTTCTTGCGAATGACTTTACTCATTTCTATGGCTGAAAAATATTCCATATATATATTTATATACATATCACATTTTCCTTGTCCATTCATTGGTGGACACTTACATTATGTTCATATTTTGGCTATTGTAAATAATGCTGCAATGAACATAGGGATGCATATATCTTTTCAAGTTAGTGTTTTCATTTTCTTTGGATAAATACCCAGGAATGTAATTGCCAGATCATATGGTAGTTTTTGTGTTTTTTTTAACATCTTTATTGGAGTATAATTGCTTTACAATGGTGTGTTAGTTTCCACCGTATAACAAAGTGAATCAGCTATACATATACATATATCCCCATATCTCTGCCCTCCTGCGTCTCCCTCCCACCCTCCCTATCCCACCCCTCTAGGTGGTCACAAAGCACCAAGCTGATCTCCCTGTGCTATGCGGCTGCTTTCCACTAGCTATCTATTTTACATCTGGTAGTGTATATATGTCCATGCCACTCTCTCACTTCGTCCCAGCTTACCCTTCCCCCTCCCCTTGTCCTCAAGTCAATTCTCTACGTCTGTGTCTTTATTCCTGTCCTGCCCTTAGATTCCTCAGAACTATTTTTTTTTTTTTTAGATTCCATATATATGTGTTAGAATATGGTATTTGTTTTTCTCTTTCTGACTTACTTCACTCTGTATGACAGTCTCTAGGTCCATCCACCTCACTACAAATAACTCAATTTCATTTCTTTTTATGGCTGAGTAATATTCCATTGTATATATGTGCCACATCTTCTTTATCCATTCATCTGTCGTTGGACACTTAGGTTGCTTCCATGTCCTGGCTATTGTAAATAGTGCTGCAATGAACGTCGTAGTACACGCCTCTTTTTGAATTATGGTTTTACTCAGGGTATATGCCCAGTAGTGGGATTGCTGGGTCATATAGTAGTTCTATTTTTAGTTTTTAAAGGAACCTCCATACTATACCCCATAGTGGCTGTATCAATTTACATTCCCACCAACAGTGCAAAAGGGTGCCCTTTTCTCCACACCCTCTCCTGCATTTATTGTTTGTAGATTTTATGATAATGGCCATTCTGACCTGTGTGAGGTCATACCTCACTGTAGTTTTGATTTGCATTTCTCTAATGATTAGTGATGTTGAGCATCCTTTCATGTGTTTGTTGGCAATCTGTATATCTTCTATGGAGAAATGTCTGTTTAAGTCTTCTGCCAATTTTTGGATTGGGTTGTTTGTTTTTTTGATATTGAGCTGCGTGAGCTGCTTGTATATTTTGGAGATTAATCCTTTGTCAGTTGCTTCGTTTGCAAGTATTTTCTCCCATTCTGAAGGTTGTCTTTTTGTCCACTTTATGGTTTCCTTTCCTGTGCAAAAGCTTTTAAGTTTCATTCAGTTCCATTTGTTTATTTTTGTTTCTATTTCCATTTCTCTAGGAGGTGGGTCAAAAAGGATCTTGCTGTGATTTATGTCGTAAGGGGTTCTGCCTGTGTTTTCCTCTAAGAGTTTGATAGTGTCTGGCCTTACATTTAGGTCTTTAATCCATTTTGAGTTTATTTTTGTATATGGTGTTAAGGAGTGTTCTAATTTCATTCTTTTACATGTAGCTGTCCATTTTTCCTAGCACCACTTATTGAAGAGTTTGTCTTTTCTTCATTGTATACTCTTGCTTCCTTTATCAAAGATAAGGTGACCATATGTGTGTGGGTTTATCTCTGGGTTTTCTATCCTGTTCCATTGATCTATATTTCTGTTTTTGTGCCAGTACCATACTGTCTTGATTACTGTAGCTTTGTAGTATAGTCTGAACTCAGGGAGCCTGATTCTTCCAGCTACGTTTTTCTTTCTCAAGATTGCGTTGGCTATTCGAGGTCTTTTGTGTTTCCATAAAAATTGTGAAATTTTTTGTCCTAGTTCTGTGAAAAATGCCATTGGTAGTTTGATAGGGATTGCATTGAATCTGTAGATTGCTTTGGGTACTATGGTCATTTTCACAATGTTGATTCTTTCAATCCAAGAGCATGGTATATCTCTCCATCTGTTTGTATCATCTTTAATTTCTTTCATCAGTGTCTTATAGTTTTCTGCATACAGGTCTTCTGTCTCCTTAGGTAGGTTTATTCCTAGGTATTTTATTCTTTTTGTTGCAATAGTGAATGGGAGTGTTTCCTTAATTTCTCTTTCAGATTTTTGATCATTAGTGTATTGGAATGCAAGAGATTTCTGCGCATTAGTTTTGTATCCTGCTACTTTACCAAATTCATTGATTAGCTCTAGTAGTATTCTGGTAGTACCTTTAGGATTCTGTCATGTCATCTGCAAACAGTGACAGTTTTACTTCTTTTCTGATTTGGATTCCTTTTATTTTTTTTCATCTCTGATTGCTCTGGCTAAAACTTCCAAAACTATGTTGAATAATAGTGGTGAGAGTGGGCAACCTTGTCTTGTTCCTGATCTTAGTGGAAATGGTTTCAGCTTTTCACCATTGAGAAGGATGTTGGCTGTGGGTTTGTCATATATGCCCTTTATTATGTCAAGGTAAGTTCCCTCAATGCCTACTTTCTGGAGGGTTTTTATCATAAATGGTGTTGAATTTTGTCAAAAGCTTTTCCTGCATCTATTGAGATGATCATATGATTTTTATACTTCAGTCTGTTAATATGGTTTATCACATTGATTGATTTGCATATATTGAAGAATCCTTGCATTCCTGGGATAAACCCCACTTGATCGTGGTGTATGGTCCTTTTAATGTGTTGTTGGATTCTGTTTGCTAGTATTTTGTTGAGGATTTTTGCATCTATGTTCATCAGTGATATTGGCCTGTAGTTTTCTTTCTTTGTGACATCTTTGTCTGGTTTTGGTATGAGGGTGATGGTGGCCTCATAGAATGAGTTTGGGAGTGTTCCTCCCTCTGCTATATTTTGGAAGTGTTTGAGAAGGATAGGTGTTAGCTCTTCTGTAAATGTTTGGAGGAATTCGCCTGTGAAGCCATCTGGTCCTGGGCTTTTGTTTGTTGGAAGATTTTTAATCACAGTTTCAATTTCAGTGCTTGTGATTGGTCTGTTTATATTTTCTATTTCTTCCTGGTTTAGTCTCGGAAGGTTGGGCTTTTCTAAGAATTTGTCCTTTTCTTCCAGGTTGTCCATTTTATTGGCATATAGTTGCTTGTAGTAATATCTCATGATCCTTTCTATTTCTGCAGTGTCAGTTGTTACTTCTCCTTTTTCATTTCTAATCCTATTGATTTGAGTCTTCTCTCCCTTTTTTTTTTGATGAGTCTGGCTAATGGTTTATCAATTTTGTTTATCTTCTCAAAGAACCAGCTTTTAGTTTTATTGACCTTTGCTATCATTTCTTTCATTTCTTTTTCATTTATTTCTGATCTGGTCTTTATGATGTCTTTCCTTCTGCTAACTTTGGGGTTTTTTTGTTCTTCTTTCTCTAATTGCTTTATGTGTAAGGTTAGGTTGTTTATTTGAGATGTTTCTTGTTTTCTGAGGTAGGATTTTATTGCTATAAACTTCCCTCTTAGAACTGCTTTTGCTGCATCCCATAGGTTTTGGGTCATCATGTTTTCATTGTCATTTGTATCTAGGTATTTTTTGATTTCTTCAGTGATCTCTTGGTTATTTAGTAGTGTATTGTTTAGGCTCCATTTGTTTATATTTTTTACAGATCTTTTCCTGTAATTGATATGTAGTCTCACAGTGTTCTGGTCAGAAAAGATGCTTGATACAATTTCAACTTTCTTAAATTTATGAAGGCTTAATTTGTGACCCAAGATATGATCTATCCTGGAGAATATTCCATGAGCACTTGAGAAGAAGGTGTATTCTGTTGTTTTTGGATGGAATGTCCTAAAAATATCAATGAAGTCCATCTTGTTTAATGTTATCATTTAAAGCTTGTGTTTCCTTATTTATTTTCATTTTGGACGATATCTTTCCATTGGTGAAAGTGGGGTGTTAACGTCCTCTAGTATTATTGTGTTACTGTTGATTTCCCCTTTTATGGCTGTTAGTATTTGCCTTATGTATTGAGGTGCTCCTATGTTGGGTACATAAATATTTGCAATTGTTATATCTTCTTCTTGGATTGATCCCTTGGTCATTATGTAGTGTCCTTCTTTGTCTCTTGTAAGAGTCTTTATTTTAAAGTCTATTTTGTCTGATATGAGAATGGCTACTCCAGCTTTCTTTTGATTTCCATTTGCATGGAATATCTTTTTCCATCCCCTCACTTTCAGTCTGTATGTGTCCCTAGATCTGAAGTGGGTCTCTTGTAGACAGCATATATACGGGTTTTGTTTTTTTTATCCATTCAGCTAGTCTATGTCTTTTGGTTGGAGCATTTAATCCATTTACATTTAAGGTAGTTATCAATATGTATGTTCCTATTACCATTTTCTTAATTGTTTTGGGTGTGTTCTTGTAGGTGTTTTCCTTCTCTTGTGTTTCCTGCCTAGAGAAGTTCCTTTAGCATTTGTTGTAAAGCTGGTTTGGTGGTGCTGATTTCTCTTAGCTTTTGCTTGTCTGTAAAGGTTTTAATTTCTCCGTCGAATCTGAACGAGATCCTTGCTGGGTAGAGTAATCTTCGTTGTAGGTTTTTCCCTTTCATCACTTTAAATATGTCCTGCCACTCCCTTCTGGCCTGTAGAGTTTCTGCTAAGAAATCAGCCGTTAACCTTATGGGGATTCCTTTGTATGTTATTTGTTGCTTTTCCCTTGCTGCTTTTAATATTTTTTCTTTGTCTTTAATTTTTGAGAGTTTGATTAATATGTCTTGGCGTGATTCCTCCTTGGATTTATCCTGTGTGGGACTCTCTGTGTTTCCTAGACTTGATTGACTATTTCCTTTCCCATATTAGGGAAGTTTTCAACTATAATCTCTTCAAATATTTTCTCAGTCCATTTCTTTTTCTCTTCTTCTTCTGGGACCCCTATAATTCGAATGTTGGTGTGTTTAATGTTGCCCCAGAGGTCTTTGAGACTGTCCTCAATTCTTTTCATTCTTTTTTCTTTATTCTGCTCTGTGGTAGTTATTTCCACTATTTTATCTTCCAGGTCACTTATCCGTTCTTGTGTCTCAGTTATTCTGCTATTGATTCCTTCTAGAGAATATTTAATTTCATTTATTGTGCTGTTCATCATTGTTTGTGTGCTCTTCAGTTCTTCTAGGTCCTTGTTAAACGTTTCTTGTATTTTCTCCATTCTATTTCCAAGATTTTGGATCATCTTTACTATCATGACTCTGAGTGATTGCCTACTCAGGTAGATTGCCTATTTCCTCTTCCTTTGTTTGGTCTGGTGGGTTTTTACCTTGCTCCTTCATCTGCTGTGTACTTCTCTGTCTTCTCATTTTGCTTAACTGTGTATGGGGTCTCCTTTTCACAGGCTGCAGGTTCATAGTTCCCATTGTTTTTTGGTGTCTGCGCCCAGTGGGTCATGTTGGTTCAGTGGGTTGTGTAGGCTTCCTGGTGGAGGGGACTGGTGCCTGTGTTCTGGTGGATGATGCTGGATCTTTTCTTTCTGGTGGGCAGGACCGCACCCAGTGGTGCATTTTGGGGTGTCTGTGAACTTATTGTGATTTTAGGCAGCCTCTCTGCTAATTGGTGGGGTTGTGTTCCTGTTTTGCTAGTTGTTTGGCATGGGGTGTCCAGCACTGTAGCTTGCTGGTCATTGAGAGGAACTCAGTCTTAGTGTTGAGATGAAGATCTCTGGGAGAGCTTTTGCTGTCTTGATATTACTTGGGGCTGGGAGGTCTCTGCTGGAACAATGTCCTGAACTCAGCTCTCCCACTTCAGAGGCTCAGGCCTGACACCCAGCCAGAGCACCAAGACCCTGTCAGCCGCACAGCTCAGAAGAAAAGGGAGAAAAGAAAAAGCAAGACAGAAAAAAGAATAAAAAATACAATAAAGTTATTAAAATAAATTTTTTAAAAAAATTATTAAAAGTAAAAAAGTAATTAAAAAAAAAAGAAAGAAAGAAGGAAGTGAGCAACCAAACCAAAAAACAGATCCAACAATGATAACAAGCGCTAAAAACTATACAAAAGAAAAAAAAAATACAACGGACAGACAGAACCCTAGGACAAATGGTAAAAGTAAAGCTATACACACAAAATGACACAAAGAAGCATACACATACACACTCACAAAAAGAGAAAAAAGGAGAAAAAGTATATATATATTAAAAAAAAAAAGGAAAGAGAGCAACCAAATCAATAAACAAATCTACCAATGATAATAAGCTCTAAATACTAAGATAAACATAAAACCAGAAACAAATTAGATGCAGAAAGCAAACCCCAAGTCTACAGTTGCTCCCAATGTCCGCCGCCTCAATCTGGAGATGATTCATTGTCTATTCAGGTATTCCACAGATGCAGGGTACATCAAGTTGATTGTGGAGATTTAATCCGCTGCTCCTGAGGCTGCTGGGAGAGATTTCCCTTTCTCTTCTTTGTTCTCTAAGCTCCTGGGGTTCAGCTATGGATTTGGCCCCACCTCTGCGTGTAGGTCGCTGTGGGCGTCTGTTCCCGCTCAGACAGGATGGGGTTAAAGGAGCAGCTGATTAGGGGGCTCTGGCTCACTCAGGCTGGGGGGAGGGAGGGTTACAGAATGCGGGGCGAGCCTGTGGCGGCAGAGGCCAGAGTGACGTTGCAACAGCCTGAGGTGCACCTTGTGTTCTCCTGGGGAAGTTGTCCCTGGATCTCGGGACCGTGGCAGTGGTGGGCTGCACAGGCTCCCAGCAGGGGAGGTGTGGATAGTGACCTGTGCTTGCACACAGGCTTCTTAGTGGCTGCCGGAGCAGCCTTAGCGTTTCATGCCCGTCTCTGGTGTCTGCACTGATAGCTGCAGCTCGCGCCCGTCTCTGGAGCTCGTTTAGGTGGTGCTCTGAATCCCCTCTCCTCACACACCCCAAAACAGCAGTTTGCAGTTCCAGACTTTTTCCCAGACTCTCTCCCAGCTAGCTATGGCACACTAGCCCCCTTCAGGCTGTATTCAGGCAGCCAACCCCAGTCCTCTCCCTGGGATCTGACCTCCGAAGCCCAAGCCTCAGCTCCCAGCCCACGCCCGCCCCGGCGGGTGAGCAGACAAGCCTCTCAGGCTGGTGAGTGCTGGTCGGCACCGATCCTCTGTGCGGGAATCTCTCTGCTTTGCCCTCTGCACCCTGTTGCTTTGCTCTCCTCTGTGGCTCTGAAGCTTCCCCCCAGCACGACCTCCATCTCCGCCCGTGAAGGGACTTCTAGTGTGTGGAAACTTTCCCTCCTTCACAGCTCCCTCCCCGAGGTGCAGGTCCTGTCCCATTCTTTTGTCTCTGTTTTTTCTTTTTTCTTTTGCCCTACCCAGGTACGTGGGGAGTTTCTTGCCTTTTGGGGAGTCTGAGGTCTTCTGCCAGCGTTCAGTAGGTGTTCTGTAGGAGATGTTTCACATGTAGATGTATTTTTGATATATCTGTGGGGAGGAAGGTGATCTCCACGTCTTACTCCTCTGCCCTCTTGAAGGTCCCCCCATATGGTAGTTCTATTTTTAATTTTTTAAGGTATCTCCAAACTGTTTTCCATAGTGACTGCACTAATTTACATTCCCACCAACAGTGCACAAAAGTTCCCTTTTCTTTCACATTGTCACCATCACTTGTTATTTCTTGTCTTTTTGATGATAACCATTCTGACAGTAGTGAAGTGATATCTCACTGAGGTTTTGATTTGAATTTCTCTAATGGTTAGTGGTGTTGAGCATCTTTTCATGTACTTGTCGGTCATCTGTCTGTCTTCTTTGGAAGAATGTCTATTCAAAGCCTCTGCCCATTTTTAAATTGGATTATTTTTTTGCTCTTGAGCTGTATGAATTCTTTATGAATTTAGATATTAACCCCTTATCAAATATATGATTTGCAAGTATTCTACCCCATACAGTAGGTTGCCTTTTTATTTCGTTGATGGTTTCCTTTGCTGTACAGAAGTTTTTTAGTTTGATGTGGTCCCACTTGTTTATTTTTGCTTTTTTTGCCTTTGCTTTTGGTGTCAAATCCAAAAAACCACTGCCAAGACTGATGTCAAGGAGTTTACCACCTATGTTTTCTTCTAGGATTTTTATGGTTTCAGGTCTTACATTCAAGTCTTTAATGCATTTTGAGTTGATTTTTGTCTATGGTGTTACATAGTGGTCCAATTTCATTCTTTTGCATGTGGCTGTTCAGTTTTCCCAACTCAATTTGTTGGAGACTGTTCTTTCCCCACTGTATATTCTTGGCTCCTTTGTTGTAAATTAATTGACTACATACGTGTGGGTTTATTTCTGGGCTCTCTATTCTGTTTCATTCATCTGTGTGTCTGTTTTTATGCCCATACCATACTGTTTTGATTACTATAATTTTATAATATCATTTGAAATTAGGGTGTGTGATGCCTTCAGCTTTATTCATCTTTCTCAAGATTGCTTTGGTTATTTGGGGTCTTTTGTGGTTTCACACAAATTTTAGGATTGTTTGTTCTATTTCTGTGAAAATGTCATCGGAATTTGGTAGAGATTGCATTGAATCTGTAGATTGCTTTGGGTACCATTAATATTTAACAATATTAATTCTTCCAACCCATGAGCATGGAATATTTTCCATTTATTTGTGTCTTCTTCAACTTCTTTCATCAATGTTTTATAGCTTTCAGTGTAGGGGTCTTTCATCTCCTTGGTTAAATTTATTCCTAGGTATTTTATCCTTTTGATACAATTATAAATGGATAGTTTTCTTAATTTCTCTCTCTGAGAGTCTGTTATTAGTGTATAGAATTGCAACAGATTTCTGTATATTGATTTTGTATCCTGCTACTTTATTGAATTCATTTATTAGTTTTAACAGTTTTTTGGTGGAGCACTGATTCTGTATTTGCAAATTTGCCTACTCATTGAAATTTATTTGTTACTTAAACTCAGTACTGGAGCACTTTTGTGGTCATTTGTGGATATGTGAAGAGTGGTGAAAAGTTTGAGTCACCTGACCCACATGCCAGCTGTGGTCAAACAAAGCAATGTTCTGCCTTCTGTTTCAGCTCTCATACTACGTAAACAGTGTCCTTTTTGCAGTCTACTTAGTGCCACATTTTTAATATTTTTGTGGGGTTTTTTGTTGGTGATTTTATTATATTTCTGTGGGGTTTTCTTGTTGGTGATTTTATTGTCTAAACTGGCTCCCAAGCATAGTGCTGAAGTATTGTCTAGTGTTCCTGAGCACAAGAAGGCTGTGATGTGCCTTATGGAGAAAATATGAGCGTTGGATAAGCTTCATTCAGTCATGAGTTATAGTGCTGTTGGCCATGAGTTCAATTTTAATGAGATAAGAGATATTAAATAAGGTGTCTTTAAATAAAAGCACACATAAATCAAGATTATGTATCGATCAATTGGTGAAAATGTTGTAACCAGAGGTTCTCAGGAACCCAACCCTGTGTTTCCCCTAAGAACAATGGTTCAGTGTTCACTAATTCAATGTTCACAGCAACTTTATAGAGCAGAACAGTTGTGAACAATGAGAACTGACTATATATTACCATTTCAACAGGTAATTACTGTAAAAATTACTTTTAGCAGGTTTTTATTAGTTATCTATTTTATACATATTAGTATATATATGTCAATCCCAATCTCCCAATTCATCTGTAAAAATTATTAATGAGATAAAATATATTACTTTTTGTACTAAATCTTCACAATCTGATGTGTATTTTGCACTTATAACACATCTCCTTCAGACTGGCCACATTCAAAAGGCTTAGTCACATGTGGTGAGTGGCTACTGTACTGGACACAGCAGGTCCAGCCTATGACTCACAAAGAAATTGAAACCATCAGGGAGAGCTCCCCAGCCATTAACACCACACACATCTGTCCCTCCACAGAGCTCTGGACCCCATCCTCTCCTCCCTCCAGGGAAGTTCCCCCTCTATCTGTGCCTTTCCTTCTTGTATCTTTTTTCTCTCTCCACTGGCTGTTAACCTTCAGCATATAAATGTGCTTGTCTTCCTATTTTTAAAAAAGCAAATAATGAGAGACTCCTGTGTCCCTCCAGCTTTTGTATATACTCCTGAGCATTATCCCTCTGATGCATCATTTGTTCATTCATCTGCCTTCTGTGCTGGACTAGCTTTAGGGCAGTGGCCATTTTTCATTTGCGTTTTATTCAATCAATAAATATTTCCTAGATCAAGGACCTTCTATGCACCTGGCACTGTGACAGGCCCCAAGGATACTGAGATGAGTGAAAACAACACGTCCCTGCCCTAAAGAATCTTTACAGACTAATGGTGAGTCAGATGTTATTCAGATAAACCCTCAAATAGATGCATAATTACGAGCTTCGATAAGTACTAGCAAGGAGTACATGGCGTTTTGAGAACGTGTAACAAAGAGACCTGATCAACTTTGATCAGACTTCTCTGAAGAAGGAACGTTGAGCTAAGTCAGAGTTAATCCACCAGAGCCTAAATTCAACTCACCAAAATGAAATCTTCAAGAGGGCAGGGAGTTTATTTTATCACTGGGCCCAGAGCACCTGAATTAGTGCCTGCAAGTAGTTAGGTTTTTCAATAAGCATTTGTGAGTGAATGGATAAACTGTGCAAGAAAAAGGAAAAGAGGAAAAACAGGGAATGGGGGAATATTCCAATTTTATGAGAATAGCATGTGCAAAGATCCCGTGGCAGGATGGGAGCATGGTGCATACGAGGGACTTAAAGGCCTATGTGGAACGGAAAAGAGAGTGAAGGAGAAGATGGGATGGGAGGACAGAGAGAAGGTAGGAGCATACTATGAATGCATCACTTGGCTGCCTTAGTTTCTTTTCCCCAACTTAAGAGACATAGGTTTTTAAGAGGGGAGGAGGGATAGGAAATTACATGATCAGATTTGGCTTCAGTGTAGAGAGTGAGTTGGAAGTTTGGGCATATTTTAGGCAGAGAGCCCTGTCAAGAAGTAAGAGGCAAGGAATTCCCTGGTGATCCAGTGGTTAGGACTTGGTGCTCTCACTGCTGGGCCCTGGGTTCGATTCCTGGTCAGGGAACTAAGATCCTGCAAGCCATGCAGCACAGCCAAATAAATAAAAAATTTAAAAAAAAGAAATATAATAAAGTAACTTGGACTGTGATGACAACTGAAGACAGAGGGAAGTGAATGGATTTGGGAAATATTTAAAGGGTAAAATCAACAGAACTTGATAACCGACTGGATAAGACAAGTGACAGAGAGTGTGATCAAGGATTATCACTTAGGAGTCTGGCTTGTGCCAATGAGATGGATGGTAGAGCCATTCTCTTAGAGAAAAATAACTGAAAGAACATTTCTTGGGGATGAATCACAAGGGTTTTTTTGGACACACTGGGTTTAAAGTAATTTTGATACAGTCAAGCAGTCATGTAAAGAAGGCTGTGCTTTGGGTTTGGAATTCAGAGAAGCCTGGGTAGAGAGATAAATTTGAGAGTTATGGTGTAGAATGGTATATGAGCCCCAGTGTCTGGCACATGGTAGGAATTTAATAAATATTTTTTGACTTAATGAATGATTGGGAGTTTATTAGGATTAGTTTTATTAAGACATGTTGAATTTGTAGTAACTTGGGACTTAGAAATATCTAAACATACTTCTAAGACTTTATTTTTCAGGAAAGACTAATATACAAAAAATCCAAATAACATTTCATCTTCTCCAAATCTATCATATTTTTTATGTTATAGCTTATTTTTAATTATATTTCTTGGCTTTTATGGTTTAATAATGTTGCTTGAGATAAAAGCTACACTGAAGATAGAATCTCATTTATTATATGTCAGTTTATCTTCCCGTATAAGCAAGATAAAGGACCTTAGAAGATACTTTTCTCCAGTAATAAATTTTTATTTTTCTCTCTGTTCTTGTGGCACATGAAATTCCCTAACTAAAATTAATAAACAGTCTCATTATCCCATGTTCATAAATCATATTTAGGTTTGGATACCATCAGAAAGAGCAAATGAAGTGTCTGGAAAAGTAGAGCCTTAATAAGTATTTATTAAACTGAATTGAGTTGAGAGATTATAAGTATTTTTCCCTTCTATTCCATTTACTTGTTTTTTCCCTTTTATCCTTGTAGCCAACCCCCCCACTCCCCCATCAAACATTCTAGTGTGTTTTACAAATACCTTGAAATGTGTATTTGATGTTTTGTGCAAATATATATTTTCTCTCAAAAAACATTCTTGAACTAATTAATTAATTTAAAAATTTGCGTTACATCAACCACTTAATTATTACATGTTGTTTTGAGTGTTTCACATCAGTAAAGACATAACCATAATCTTCCGTCTCCTTTTTTAAAAAAAAAAAGTATTGCGCTCCTATTCTGAAACTATCAAAACTACATATTTTTTTCTTTTTGTCTTTTTAAAGTTATTTTTCATTTCTTAAATTGTGGTAAAATATACATAACATAAAATTGACCATTTTAACCACTTTTAAGTGTACAGTTTAGTTGCATTAAGTGCATTCACAATATTGTGCAAGTATCACAACCATCCATCTCCAGAACGTTTTCATCATCTCAAACTGAAACTCTGTACCCATTAAACAATAACTCCCCACTCCCCCTCCCTCCAAACCCTGGCGACCATCATTCTACTTTACCTCTTTATGAATTGCCTACTCTAGATACCTCATGTAAGTGGATTCAGACAACATTTGTTCTTTTGAGACTGACATTTCACTTAACATCTTCGAGGTTCATCCATGTTGTAGCATGTGTCAGAATTTCCTTCCTTTTTAAGGTTGAATAATATTCCATTGTATGTCTGTATCACACTTTGTTTATCTATTCATCTGTTGATGGACACGTAGATTGTTTCCATTGTTTGGCTCTTGTGAATAATGCTGCTATGAATATGGGTATACAAGTATCTGTTCAGGTTCCTGCTTTCACTTTTTTGTGGTATATACCCAGGAGTGGAATTGCTGGATCAAATGGTAATTCTATGTTTAATTTTTTGAAGGACCACCATACCTTTTTTCCACAGTGGATCCACCACTTTACATCCCCACCAGTGATCCACAGGTTTCCAGTTTCTCCACATTTTCGTCAATACTTGTTATTTTCTGGGGTTTTGTTTGTTTGTTTGTTTTTCTTTATAATAGCTACCCTAATGGGTGTGAAGTGGTATATTATTGTGGTTTGGATATGCATTTCCCTAATGATTAGTGATGTTGAGCATTTTTTAATATGATTATCAGCTATTTGCATATTTTCTTTGGCTTGATGTCTATTCAATTCCTTTGCCCATTTTTAAATTGGGTTGTTTGTTTTTGGTTTCAAGTTGTGGAGGTTCTTTATATATCCTGGGTATTAATCCCATATCAGATATATGATATACGATTTGCAAATATTTTCTCCCATTCTGTAGGTTGTCTTTTCACTCTCTTGATAGTGTCCTCTGGTACACAGAAGTTTTAAATTTTGATGAAGTCCAAGTTATCTACTTTTTTCTTTCATGGCCTGTGCTTTTGATTTCATAGCCAAGCAATTATTGCCAAATTTAATGTCATGAAGCTTTTTCATTACGTTTTCTTCTAAACATTGTAGAGTTTAGGATGTATCTTTTATTTATAGAAATAGAATTATGTTATACACCTCATCTCTTTCTTACTTTGTTCACTCAATGCTAGAGTTTGAAGATCTACTCATGCTCCTACATGAAAACTGAATCAGCTGCTTCTAGGTACAGGATAGTCTTCCGCGGGGGTTCACGCTCACATTCTGCCCATCCGTTCCTGATGAGGGACATCAGATTGTCTCCTGCAATCAACACTCTTGCACGTAGTAGTAGCTGAGTAGTGTCACCGCCTCCCAGGAGGCTCCTAACCTCACACCCTCGGCAACAGTGGGCGACATCCACCTCTCTGATTACTGCCTAGTTAATGGGCACAAAGTGATATCTCATTATTTTATTTGCATTTCTTTTATTAATAATGTTAGAGCATCTTTCCATCTGTTTTTTACCTCAGAGTTTCCTCTTCTGTAAACTGCCTCTTCCATATTTTGTCCATGTTTCTACTGGAGTATTTCGTTGTCATTGATATGCAGAATTTCCTTGGGTATTCCAGATGTTAATCCCTTGTCCAATTTAGACATTATAAATATCTTACCTCTTTGTGTCACCTGTGATCCACGGGACCACAAATGTTTTGTTTTCACCTTATTTAGCAGGTCCAGATTTTTTAAATGAATTACTTTGCCAACAATAAAATTTATATTTTCTGTGATGCTTGTTCCCTCTCCTTAATGAAATTAGTTAATAGAAGTGACGCAGTTAGAACAGTCTGGCATGTGTTATGCATTCAATGCATGTCATTTTTATCATCACTGTATTTAACTCAAATATATGTTTTTCATATGAAATTGTCTCATATGACCTAACTAGCATAACTGCCTTAGGATACATTCAAATGATTGAAAATTGAGGTCACCGTGATTTCTTTATCAGCGAAGATGATTCAGTTATTTAATGTTATTATTAGAAGACAAGAAAAAATAAGAGACACAGTCCACTATTTTGACTCATGCACAGTCTTTAGGGATTCTTTGGAGGGTTATATACGCCACAGAAATTATAGCATCTTTAAACTTTTAAGAAAGAATGTATACCCTGTGGCATAACCTCAGCCTATCTGTTTCACTGCTTTACTCTCCCTGATTCTCCACTCTTGTGTCACCTTATGGTGACCCCTTATTTCCTTATTCTAAGAGTCGTTGTCATGTTAAAAATAAATAAATAAATAAACTCACAGGTGATGTGATCCTTTCCTCCCTTTAAATTCCCCAAGTAGGGGGCTTCCCTGGTGGCGCAGTGTTAAGAATCAGCCTGCCAATGCAGGGGACACGGGTTCGAGCCCTGGTCCGGGAAGATCCCACATGCTGCAGAGCAACTAAGCCCATGAGCCACAACTACTGAGTCTGCACTCTAGAGCCCACGAGCCACAACTACTGAGCCCGTGTGCAGCAACTACTGCGCACCTAGAACCCGTGCTCTGTAACAAGAGAAGCCACTACAGTGAGAAGCCCGCGCACCGCAACGAAGAGTAGCCCCCGCTCACCGCAACCAGAGAAAAGCCCGCGCGCAGCAGCAAAAGACCCAACGCAGCCAAAAATAAAAATAAATAAAATAAATTTAAAAAAAAAATTCCCCAAGTAAATGTTGCTACAATTCAATTCCTGGAAACACAGCTTTCCATGAAGAACTGAAGTGTCTACAAGAAAGGCTGCCTCTTTCATCTCCTTCACAAGGACCCTCAGGCCCTTCTGTAGAGCTGCACCTTTGCCTCCCAATCATGGCTCCTGACTTTACTCGGTGCCCTTGTTCTTCACCTTTACTATCATGATCAAAACACCTGCAATCGTGGCAGTGAGTGAGATGGTGTACAAAGGGAATCACAGACATACACGTGTACTTCTGTGTAACAGCAGGACAATCTCACCCAGAGCTTCTAACCAGGCTATTGCAGATGCGGATGGTTGTGGACACAGAATAATTCTTTTAAATATCTCTCAAAAACTTATTTCAATCAACTAAATATGAATAAACAAATGAATTGGTTTCATGTCAGGAAGGTATTTTTCTCCCTAGATTTCTGATTTCTACAATTCTTGAGACATTCTGATTAACCATGAGAGTAACATCTGTGAGAGAGAGAGACATACAGATATATAGATATAGCTATAGATCGACAATAGACTTTGAAGTGTACATTTTCCCTTTGGAGAATGAGATCATATTGAAGTTGAGAGATTTTCTTGCGTAAGTAGTTGAAAAGCTTTCATGTAAACAATAATTATTTCCTAATTCTTTTCCAGATTTTTCATTAATGCCATATTGCCTAATAATTTTTGGCCACAAAATATTATAAGGAAGATAATCCAATTTTCATCACAGTGAATACAGTGGGATACCATTCATGTCAGCAATTTTCTCCTCAAGTTTGCCTCATGTAACCATTCCCTTAGAAGTATTTTACTCAGTGCCTTTTAATCCAAAAAAAGAAACTGCTCTGAACGGCTAAATGGGGTGCTGTTGTTTTTTAAATGATGTCCAGTGTTTTCTTTTTCCAGATTAGAGAGCTGTTACCTTATGGATCAAAACATGAAAGAAATGGTTCAACGTTAGCAGTGAACTTTGTTTTAATACACTGAGTATGTTTTCTTAGTGGTTTTGTAAACTTTGGCCATCTGTTGCTGAGCTGGGAGGACCACATACTTCCTTTGCAAGTGAAGTAAGATGCAATACATTTAACCTATGTGTAAAACCAACTATTTAAAACATGAGAATAATGGATCAAAGTCAAGCTGAAGTCAAAAGTTTTAGCAATACTCCTAGCAGCATTTTTTTTTTTTTTTCACACACACACACTGTATTTTATTTTTACATCCTAGCAGCATTTTTGCAAACATCTCCACAGTGTGTGACTTGTACTATGTGATCATGGACTGAATGTTTGTGTCGCCTTAAAATTCATATGTTGAAGTCCTACCCCCCAATGTAATGGTATTTGGAGAGGGAGTCTTTGGGAGGTAATCAGGGTTAGATGAGGTCATGAGGTTGTGGCTTTCGTGATGGGATTAGCATCCTTATAAGAAAGGAAAGAGAGAAGAGCTCTTTCTCTCTGCCACGTGAAGACACAACAAGAAGGCAGCCATCTGCAAGCCAGGAAGTGGGTCCTCATCAGGAACCAAAGTGGCTGGCATCTGGATCTTGGACTTTCCAGCCTCAGAACCATGAGAAAACAATGTCTGTTGTTTTAGCCACCTGATCTATTTTGTTATAACAGCCTGAGCAGACTAAGATATGTGATTGGTGATAACCATGGGGACTGAACAGATACATTCAGCAATTGTTTAAGGTAAATTTTCATTCAAGATTTCTTTGGCTACTTTCTCTCTGCTTTGCATATGAAGTCCTACAGTGAGAAGCAAACAAGGCCAGAAGAGTCTCACCAGCTGATTGGAGCCTCTGGAATCTCACGCTAACCTCAGGAGAAAATATTGTGAAGAATATGAAATGTATCTTCATCATTTCTGACCTCCTCCTTTATGGGAAATGATCTCAACGATTAATTCCTAAGACAGAGCTGTCCATCTAACTACACCACCCACCCTTCTGCAACTTAAACAAGAGAACCTGCTTTCTCACATAAGATGCTTTTACACAAAGGAATGGATGAAAGGTGGGATTTAGGACACCAGGGCATCTTTCTAAGCAATCAGCATTTCCTTCCCTTGCACTCACTTGTGCTCACTGGCTGCCTGCTCTGTTTGCAGTTAAATGCTTGAAGTCTCAGGATCAGGCTCAACTTCCGAACTCCTCTGGCTCTTCTCCCATGCTCTGCAAATAGGCCCCTTGCCGATTCCATCCAGTCTTATCACCCATGGCTGTTCCAGAAAGTTCTTTACATGGTTTATAAATTTTCCTCTTACATCCACTGAGTAGAATCATATTGATGCCTCTAGAAAAGGGCAACTTTCCAGAAAGAATAAGTTAGTGCACAGTACTGGGTGGGGCTTTCTTCAGGAGAGAAAACGGACAACTCAGCAGGGCCAGACTCAAGAGAGGCGGGGGAGGCATCTACGGTGCAAACTTCAAGGAGGCGCTCATGCCAGTGCCAACTCTGTACTGGTGGGACCCCGAGAATAAGCGCCTCCTTACATTTTGAACCCTACACACTTCACTCACCTCACCCTGGTGGCCCCAGCTCTTACAAGCCCAGGTAACACCATTTTTTTTTTCCTTGCCCCTTTTATCTGTTCTGTTCTCTTTAAATTAGGTTTCCAGGTGATCCAGTTGTAAACCTAGTAGGTAATTCTGATATAAATCATTTAAAAACACTGTATGGCTGAACTGGGGGAGTCTTTTGTCAAATGAAGGCTTATTGTTTGACCTGGAAGATTTGGAATTTTACATATGTGCATTCTCCCCCAAAAACTTTAGAAAAAAGTGGATTGATTTTTATCAATTTTTGTGTCCTTCAAAATCATTTCAGACAGGCTTTAATCCCCAGGTGGTTATGTATATCACCATCTTGAAGTCAGATGATGGGTAGAGTCCAAGTGGTCACATCATCTGTGGTGGTCATAAGAGGTACCACTCAGTTCTCAGGCCTGCTGGGAGCTCACTGAGCCAGCCCAGCATCTGCAGAGGAGAAATGAGAAGCCCTTCTGGGATGCCCAGAGCAACGCACGAAGGCAGGCCAAAACCAACGCGAGCAAGGGTGGTGGACATCCATCTGCTCTGCCTGGCATCCGGGATGGCTGGAGGTGGTGGTGGAAGTCAGGTGCAATCAAGGTGGGCAGGGCAGCGAGTGTTCCAGACTGTCCATGTAGTCATCAAAGCTGGGAGGTCCATTGGAGGAGAAGAGTGACTACTCTCTCATCCCCAGCAAAATCTTTTGGACTATTTTTTTTTCTTTTTTCTTTTTCTTTTTTTCCGCACCACTCTGCTTGTGGAACTTCCCTGACCAGGAATCGAACCTGTGCCCCTTGCAGTGGAAGCATGTAAGGTGTGCTAGCTATTCTGCCTGCCTCCCCAGATCCATTCCCTGTACCCTGCTGTGTGCCCAGGAGGTTGGCCTCCCTGGACTGCATCTCCAAGCTCCTGTCCTTTGACATCTGCTTGGGTTCAGGCATCAGGAGGCACTGGCAGGAGATCAGAGTGGGGGTGGGAGAACGATCAGAGGATTTCTTCCGCTGCTCCTTGCTTCAGTCGTAGTCTGACTGTGGCCACCTCCCCCTTTTGTGGCAACCCCTGCCAGGTGGCCCCTCCAGGACTCATGGACTCTGGGAACATGGTCTCTTGTCCTTGTCCCTTCAGGCTGTTGGGTGGCAACTGCTTTCTGCTAATGTTTGTACCCTGAGGGCCTCACTATTCCTAGTTATAATTTTCTTAACTCTGTCTACACTTCTGTAAATAGTCACTTTTTGTTTAAATTCTTTTGGGTGGAATTCTATTTCTTGCTAGAACGCTGACTGTTATATTCTTATCTATTCATCCCTATATATTCCTACATCTATTTTTTTATTATATAGAACAAGTTATCTTAGTTTCCCACTAAAAGAAAAAAAAGCATAAAGTACTGATCTGAGTTCAGCTTACAAAATGTAGGAATTCAGGGACAGAAAGGAAATGTAAATATAGGAAAGGAACTGTATTAGTCAGAATTCTCTATAGAAACAGAACCAGTAGGAGAGGGAGAGAGAAGGGGGCGGTGAGGAGAGAGAAAGAGAGAGAGAGAGAGCGAGAGGGAGAGAGAGAGAGGAGGTTTATTTATTGTAAAAAGAATGGTTCCACGATTATGGAGGCTGGCAAGCCCAAAATCTGCAGTGTGGGCTGGCAGACTGGAGACCCAAAAGAGCTGATGGTGTAGATGAAGTCCAAAGGCAGTCTGCCAGGAGAATTCCCCCTTGCCCGGGGAGCTCAGTCTTTGTATTCTACTCAGGCCTTCAACTGCTTGGATAAGGCCCACCAATAATATGAAGGACAACCTGCTACACCAAAAGTTCACCAATTTAGATGTTAATCTCACCCAAAAACACCCTCCAAGTAGACACATAAAATTAATCATCACAGGGACCTAGATAATTGAAAAACTATAGGGGAACCTCAATGATCAGGAAGTAATTGGACCAGTTAAAAAGTATTTTTAGTGTTATGACTGTGTATAGCATCCTAAATTTAGCTAGCTGTTCCCTTTGCTTTTGAACACATATGGGGCGCATTTTTCTTGGTCATTTAATTTACTCAGACATGGGGAAACGAAGTCTTTTATTCATCTGAGTACAATGAAACACAAATATAAACACTCACAAAAAGACACACTTAATGTTTTTTAATTTGTGCCACTTAAACAGCTCAAGCCTAGTGCCTCTTGACACTGACAAGGCCCTCAACCTGGAGTTAAGTGTCACTGTCCTTCCACACAAACTAGATGGCCCAGAGGTGCAGCGTCAGGGTGTCAGGGCCCAGTGTGTGGAAGGCTCTGTGCTGTGGTTTGGAACAAATGAAATGTGCTCTTTCAAGCTTGGTAAACATCTGGACAAACATATATTTATCCTCTCAGTTCATTGTTGAGATGAGGCCCAATGCTTTTAATCTTTATAATTAGAGCAGGCAAGAATGTGTTTTTAATCTTCTGAATCAAATTTTCTTTTGTTTCATAGGCACAAAGTGACAATTCCCAAAAAATCTGTATAGAGAAAGAAACTAATCACTCATGTAGAAAAACTCTTTTATGAGACTCTGGTGTGTGGTGAGGGCAGGGGTGGTGGGATAAGAATCTTCGTTTAAAAGCAATAAAATGGCTCGATTTTAAAAGAAGGACCTAAATATGAATAGAAATCTCTTCTCTAATGCCTTTTCTACCATGTTAGGGCCCATTCAGACAAATGAAATGATGGCATCGTTGTTTTTAAATAGGACTCAGAATGCAGCGCTATTCCTCATGTCATTTTTTATACCCAAAGCACTGCTCCAATGAGTGCCAAAGCATTTCTTCCATTAATATGAAACTTAATGTTGTCCTACTATTTTTTTTTATCAAGAAAAGATGTTAATTTTGTGTCCTGCCAACTTTTTTATACCAGAACCCACAGGACGGTAGGAAAATATAACAGTTTCTCCCTGAGGTTCTGCAGCCAGAGAGTTTAATGGTGTAGCACGGGAAGTGTTGTGGTGTTCCCCTTTCTGTCCAGTGCAGGAGACACAAGTGGATAACACACACGGTAAAGGGACTAGGATACAGACCCTTTCGCATCAATAAGGTCCCGTTAGTCCACCTTTTTCCCCACTGCCCTGAACACCAAGGGAAGAGACACTTCTGAGTTCAACAAAAAAGTCCAGTGACAGCTTCTCCAGGGCAGAGGGCGTGCTTGCCTTACATTTTCATATCAAAAAGATGTTGCATCAAAAAAGATATACTCCAAATATAAAATAGTGCAGTCACTATGGAAAACAGTATGGAGGTTCCTCAAAAAATTAAAAATGGAATTACCATATAATCCAGTAATTTCCTTTCTGGGTATATACCCCCAAAACTGAAAGCAGTGTCCTGGAGAGATATTTGTACATGCATGTTCATAGCAGCATTATTCACAATAGACAAAAGGTAGAAACAACTCAAGTGTCCATCGATGGATGAATGGATAAACAAAGTGTGGCACAGACATACAATGGAATACTATTCCGCCTTAAAAAGGAAGGAAATTCTGACACACACAACAACATGGATGAAACTTGAAAACATTATGCTAAGTGAAATAAGCCAGACACGAAAGGACAAATATTGTCTGATTCCACTTACATGAGGCATCTAGAGTAGGCAACTTTATAAAGACAGAAAGTAGAATGGTGGTTGTCAGGGTTTGGAAGAGGGGGTGAGAGGAGTTATTGTTTAATGGGTACAGAGTTTCACTTTGGGATGATGAAAAATTTCTGGAAATTGATAATGGTGATGGTGGTATGACATTGTGAATGTACCTAATGTCAATAACTATACACATAATAATAATTAAAATGGTAACTTTTATGTTATGTATATTTTATCACAATTAAAAATATATATATACACATATGCTCCTAGGTGACTCCCATTTCTGCCCATACAGAGAAATTGCTGCCAGATTTACCTCAAAAAAATTTTTTTAATTATAATAAGTTGGGCTCTGGAAGGCCCCCCACTGAGGCATTCCATTTCATATGACCATACTTGAGTTATTGATAAAGCAAACTATGAATAGTTTTCATTCTAACCTACAGTATAATTTTAGTCATCCTCAACTATTTCTATTGTCATCCTCACAAAATTGCAAGTGAAGACCCACCCAGTTTCATAAGAGAAAGAGACTGGGACCAGGTCAGCGCTCATGACTGTTTCAGTCAAGATTCTGGACCCAGATTTGACAGTCCATAGTTGCACCTGCTAGCATTAGGTGCCCCAGACACATTTACTTCTGTCTGTGAGTACTATGCATTTCAGCGGTAATTAGCAAAAAAGGAAACTACTAGAGATTGACACTAAACAAAAAAGAGTTAAAACAATGTAAGAGCAAAACTACCTCATATAGTTTTATTTTATAAGTAGTTCCATTAAGGATACTGGCAATATTCAGAAATAATATTCTTGTGTTTGGGTTCACTGGCACCAAAGACAATAGCCATATGAATACATGCATGGTTAAATAGATGGCGAGGAAAAGATTTGGTTGTTCCATTCCTCCGTGCCTGTTTATACAACAATGCAAGCACCAGGATCCAAGAAATAATTGTCCCTCTGCTCCAAATACTATCCTAATGAGCCATAGCAAATTTGAGAACCAAGTCTTTCAGTTGTGTCCAATTCAGCTGCCGGTTTTCAGACACACTCTGTCAGTTCACTAAAACAAACTTTCCTGCTATATGAAGTCATAATCCTTAACACAGGAAGCAACCATTGGTTAGTTAAGGTTTGGAGTCCTCTATTAACAACATAATTATCATGAAAAATGCTGTAGTAGGTGAGGAAGAAAATCCATCAAACAGAACAAAATGCTCATTAGCTCTTATCAACATTTTACCAACGTAATCCAATAATTCATTGACAGATACAATACTGAGATTTTATTTTCCATTGTATCGTTTTGTTTTGTTTTACTTTTACATATCCTGATTTCTTTTTGGCTTAACTAAATTTCTTTCTCATCCCTAGTATATGACTATAACCTAAGTAAGCCACTGAGTCAACTTCTTTGCCTTTCACGCATATTTTGATCCAATTTAAAACCAATTGCTGTTAATTATGCAGACTGGATAGTGATTCTAGTCAATAAACCAACCCTGCTGAGTTCACCTATTTGGGCTCCATATGTCCAGGGATTACTCAAATGGCTTCGGTCTGGTCATTTTTTGCTGATGCTAAAACTAGAAAATTATTCTCAGTAAGGTGAAGTCAGGTTTTTTTTTGTTTTTCTGACGTCTCCCTTATAAATGACTCCTCCGCTAGTCTGAAGACTGAACCCATTTACACAACAAATGTTTAGATCATCACAGTAACAGCCAGCCGTGGGCCCCTGCCATGAATTTCCCTGTAGAAGTATGGATGTCATCCTGTCAATTCTGAGTTCCTCAAACAATTACTACCTAAAAACAGGATATGTTATTAGAATTCATATCAGTGATTTAAAGTCCCATTAGTGGAACTACTCCTTAACAGCATGTTCTGGTTTGCTATGTAAGTTCTCTCAGGGTTTTTAGTTTGTCAAGAACCCTGTTTAGAGCATTGGAGCTATAAATGCAGCATTTCAAAATGACTTCACACACCGGATAACTTTACATCAATAGATGTAGATTGAGCACTTTTGGGCACCAGGCTCTGGGGATTTATAGGGACCAAAAGCAGACTTGGTCCTGCCCTCGTGGAGCTTACTGACCCATCGGAGAGACACCACCCTCATGGAAGGCAGAAGTATGTTTTGGGACTGACCCTTTGGGAGGCAATAAACAACATCTTCTCTTTTTTAAAAATGTTCTTAAAGTATAGAAAATACATATTTTCTTTGTCTACAATCTTGTATACTTAATATACCTAAATGAGTGCTGAGGAAATGACAGCTGAACTCATCAAGTTGTATCACCTTGCCCCACCAAGAATCAATAACCCTTCGTTCCTTTTATTTCAGATATTCCAGTCACCCATCCTAGTTTCACTGCTTCTCATCGGAGGAATCATTATTTTTTGTTCCATAATTCATAATATCAAAATTCCCCTGAATAAGATTTATATGTAGGTGTATATAGCAATAGGTGTGTATGTACCGTTGACCTTTGAACAGTGTGGAGGTTAATAACTTACAGTCGGCCTTCCATATCCACAGTTCCTCTGCATCCTCGGATGGTGTACTACTATAGTATTTACTATTGAAATAAGTGGACCCACGCAGTTCAAACCCACATGTTGTTCAAAGGTCAACTGTATCTAGATACTTTAAGCTATAACAGGGACACAATGCCCACCATCCTCAGGTCAGCCCAACCTGTAGGGGTTGAACCTGGCCCCCTGACCTAACTCCCACAGGCTAATGACTCAGTGTTTCTATGGGTCCTCCTTCGCGGCCTGCCCACTAATGGCCGCTCTTATATTACCCTGAGTAAATCTGATTGAGTAATATTGGTAGGATTTTATGACAGCAGTATGAATAGAATGAATATGAGGGAAACCTGGAGAGAAGGAGGGAGGGAAGGAGGGAAGGAGGGAAGGAGGGAGGAAGGGAGGGAGGAAGGAAGGAAGGAAGGAAGGAAGGAAGGAAGGAAGGAAGGAAAAGAGTCACAAAGTGGCTGAAACCAAGGAAAGAAACCTAAGCAAAAGTAGGTAGACCAGAAGGTCAAAAAGCATGACTGCAGGAGATATGCAGAATTACTGTTGCCCCCAAAATGGTAAACACCTATCTTTCTCCATCATCTCATCCCACTGAAGTCCACTACCACAAGGTCATTACCAATCTTTTCCCAGCAACAGTTTCCCACTGGGCACTAAGTTGACTGACTCTATTCCTCAGACATCTATTAAACACCTCCTAGGCCCCAAGTGCAGTGCTAAGCACTTTACCTGTATTAACCCACTTAATCCCCACAAAAGCCCCATGGGATAGGCAGGGACCATATAGTCCCTCACTCAACACAAAGGGACCAAAAGCAGAAATAGTCAACAGGTATTTGTTGAATCAGTAGTTTCAATAAAATATCCAACATGCTGTGATGGAGCACACAAAGGACTCCATGGAAGCTGATTCAAGAGGAAATCAGAGTGTTCCTTGAGGGCACAACTCTCTCCCCTCCTTCTTCCCTCTGTCCAGCACAGATGGCAACAGCCAATGTTTGCTGAATGAATGAAAAAATGTATGAGTAAATTAAAATTTTTAAAAAACCTCCCCATAGACAAAGCAGATGTTGTTTCAAAGATTTATTTAGGAGTTTATAATTATAAAATTTCTTTCCATAAGGCAGACTTCAATTCTGATGATTCGCCATTGTGAACCTGAATAAGGTTCTTTCTTTTTAAAAACAAATTTGAATTTAAGCTGTTAAACAGAACCAGCTTTCAGTAGATTTTTCTCATCTCCTCCCCTGCTGCTATATATCCTATGTCCACAAACAACGACGAAAAGGGGGAAAATTTTTCAGTTTAAAGTATACTCTTTGCATGAAAGAAAAAAAAAAGTTAAAAAGTCTAAATGGTTTTTGCCCAACTTATTTTGGGGAGAGTTGATGGAACTGATTTTGTTTTGCATTTATATAAACACAGCCTTATGTTTCTCTATAGTTTTTAATCCCCCTCCAATGAGAAGTATCACAAAGTTCTTTACCAATTATACAGCAAAGAAATTATACCATTATATAATGCCACAGATTGTGACAATTCAAAGTTAAATAGCAACTTAACATATTGAAAAGTATAACAGGAAGGAAAAAGCATTAACAAGTGAGCTCATCTAGCTTATTATAGACATCAGGGCTTCAAAGTTCCATTCTACAGCAACAGCAGGAGCAATCACCAGCTAAGACTATGGAATGTACACATCACAAACAAGAACCTTGAAAGCTCCCATGCTCGTGGGCAAACCGGTTTCATCTTCTTGGTAGCTGACTCAGTTCAGCATGGACTTGGCCTTATCCCCAAATGTCCTCTGAGGTCATCATCCTCTGTTAATTTTCTTCTAATATTACATTAATGAATCAGAGGCTGGCAAGTAGTCAAATTTCCAAAACTCATTACAAAACTGCTTGCTGCCAATGGTAATGGTGCAGGCTCTGCTTGCTGTTCCATGGTTTCTGGCATTTGAGAGCAGGAAAATGTACTCATCAAAGTGGAATTTTTGATTTCCAAACATGGCTAACCTGTGGGCAGGGAGTGGGAATCCATTCTGTTAGCAGCCTATGTTCTTCAAAATATGGTTAGTGTGTTTCACAGACTCTTATCACCCTTTACAGTTTGATGCTCCTTAATTTGTTAGCTGATTTCTGTCAAATTCTAGCACATTCTAGACATTTTGGTCTCTTCTCTGACACTGGATGCACATGGTTGGATGAAATAGTTGAATAGATGCTTATCTATAGAGGGAAGAGAGCCAACGTTTCTGTACACCTTTGATAAACCAGATTCACAGCCAGATGCCTTCCATACACAAACCATGAAGCAGGTATCACTGCCTCATTGTATGAAGGAAAGGCCTGAGGCTTCATGAGATTAAGTCAACATTTTACAAGCTATGGTCCATGGGGTTCATGGATCAGACTCACCTGGAAACTTGTAAAATGCAGATCCCTGGGCCCCACCGTAAAGCTACTTAATCGGAATATTTGGGGAGGGGCCTTGGAATCCAAATTTTAATTTTCCAAGTGATTCTCATATAATGAGGTTTCACTGGGTGAGTATTTTGCCCCAGGTCATCCTGCAAGGAGGGAGCAGAGACAGGATCCACAGTTAGGTCTGTGGACTCCAAAGGCTCCATTCTTTGTTGTTTCTGAGCTCCCTTCTAGCTCTAGCCTTCTAACATTTTAGGAATAGAACCAACTTAAAACGTTACAGTAATAATAATGATAGTTAGCTTTTCTGAGTGCTTATTATATGCCAGGCCTAAGTTAAATACTTAATGCACAATATTTCAATAATTGTCACAATACTCTGCTGGGGTCAGTATTATTATTATTATTATTATTATTATTATTATTATTATTCCCATTTTACATATGTGGGAACTGAGGATTGGAGAAATTATTTTAACCCATATATGTCTATAGCAAATGTGGTACTAAGAATTGGCTTAAGCAGGCTGCTTGATCTAGTCAAAACAAGGTGATGTCTATGCAAATGCAGTTTTCGCACAAATCCCCTTGTCCTCTCTCCCAAACAGCCAGCTGCTCCTAAACCCATCCAGTACGGAAATTCTGGAGGCTTCACTGGTCTAACTGGAAAGCCTATGCTCTTATTATGTGGTATTCTATAGACCTTGGACAACCATTTATTTTTAGCATAATTCAGTTCAATTTAGTTCATTCCAGTTCAGTTCCACCAAACGCTTATGGAGCACCCAATATATAACAGGGCTGTGCTGAGCCCTGTAGAAGATGAAAAGGTAAATTAGAACTTTGTGCTCCTGAACCTCACTACCTAATGAAATAGAGAGATACAGGTGATAAGTATGATATACAAGATTACAAAACTCAGTAAAAGAACAAAGAAGGAACAGCTAATTTTACTGCTCAAGGTCCCGCATCATCTTTCTCACCATCATTCTCTCTTGCCCCAAGCTACCTGGAAGAATAGACCAAAGACCAGCTATAACAAAAGGCAAGTGATGGTGCTTTATGAGATGGATACAGTGGAAAAGGATCAGACACTGAGGGTGGCAGTGAGAAGGGGCCAGGGGAGAAGCTGCTCCATGGAGCTCTTCCCTGCTCTGTAGGGCAAATTCTCTGATCCCTTTTCCAAAGGATTCTGGCTCCCATTTGATAAAAACTGCTCCATGTGATGCCATTTCTCTATTTTCATCATAAATTGGGAGATTGGGATTGACATATACACACTGCTATATATAAAACAGACAACTAACAAGTACCTACTGTATAGCACAGGGAACTCTACTCAATACTCTGTAATGACCTCTATGGGGAAAGAAGCTAAAAAAAGAGTTGATATATGTATATGTATAACTGTTTCACTTTGTTGTACAGCAGAAACTAATACAACATTGTAAATTAACTATACTCCAATAAAAATTTTTTAAAAAAGAATCGTAATTATTGCATACACTTGAAGCTTAAATTATTGCCCACCCATCAAAGTATGGCAAAAAGTCTATGTTATCCATATTTGCAACACATAGACAAATACCATATACTTAAATCTTAAAAGTATACTGCCTCGCTTTGAGCACCAGTAGATATTATCCAAGGTTTACTATGTCAGAGAAATAAGTTCCAGATGTTCCTATGTAACCCATTCTGCTACAATGAAGAAAAAAATACTGGTGAAGAAAAAAATATTTCTCTCATTAGTCCTAGCTCACTGTTAACAGGCCATCTGGTAAACCACTATTTTTGTTGTCAGAATTTCTTAAGATCTTTGCTTTATCTTTTTTTTCACTGTTCCTTAGTTTCTGTTGTGCCTACCCCCTAGGGCTTCTGACAGGGAGCACCACCTAGATAGATGGGCAGAGTATCCACAATCCCCTCCCACAGCACACTGATTTCTATGTGTCCCACTCTTTCAAAGCTATTACCTTAAATACCTTTTTGTTGTTACTTACTCTGGTTGAAGACTGAGCACTATTAATTGATATTCTGAGTGTTAAAAAGTAATGAAGAGAATTATGTACTTCTGGTCTTCAGTACAGCATGTAAGGAGCTTGCCATACTGTTCCATCCTAACAAGTAAAAAGCTGAACAAACTGAAAATCAACAACTCTTCTTAGATCTGTCAGAAAACTGAGGTCACAAGACAAACTTTGCCCCCAAAATTGGAAAGAGACAGGTAGACACAGAGAACTGTTACTTACTGGAGCAGAAACCTACTAACAGAAATCTCTGTGGGAGCCCATACCAGGGTAGGAAAACCTGAGCTGTAATTGACAAATTGCTGGAAGCTCAGAGTAGACAAGTCTGAGAGAGAAAAATTGCAGGGAGGGTCCAGTTTTAGGGGGGTATGCCCACATTTTTGTGAGTTTTACCTCCAGAAGCTCTACCAGGTTCTCACAGTGAATACTGGAGAAAAGTGTCCTGGAGCTTTCCACTGGAGAGGGAAAAAAAAAAAAAAAACATTTTGAAATATACCAGAGCATTCTGTTCTTAACAAGGCTTGCCCTCAAGAGAAACTGTTGGGGTTTTATCAGAGCCTAACTGATTTGAGGGATAAGAAATACCCAACTCCAGCCCCCTCTAGCCATCCTGTCCCATTTAAGATTGGCTGAGGGCGGGGCAGGGGTGTGTGTGTATGTGACAGGACCTTAAAAATACTTCTAAAGTTCACAGTCCAAAGACACAGTCTCACTAAAACACTGAGACCTAATCATAGGACTATAGAATGCTTCCCCTTCCCCCACACCACATTACTAAAGGCTATTTACAGAAGTTCTTTTTACCCAGTACATCATGTCCTGCTTTCAACAAAAATTACAAGGTATACTAAAAGTCAGATTGAAGGGATAGGGCAAGCATCATAACTGGACTCAGATTATGGCAGGAATGTTAGAATTATCAGACCAGGAATTTAAAACAACTGGCTAATCTGCTAAGGACTCTAATGGAAAAGATAGACAACATGCAAGAACAGATAGGTAACGTAAGCATAGAGATGGGAATTCTAACAAAGACTCAGAAAGAAATGCTAGAGATCAAAAACATTGTAACAGAGATGAAGAATGCCTTTAGCTTGCTAGTAGACTGGACAGAGCTAAGGAAAGAATCTCTGAGCTTGAAGGCATGTCAATAAAAACTTCCCAAACTGAAAAGAAAAGAGGAAAAAGGCTGAAAATAAGGGAACAGAGTATCCAAGAACAGTGGGACAATTACAAAAGGTGTAACATACCTGTAATGGTAATACCAGAAAGGAAAAAAAAAAAAAAAGAGTTAAAGGAACAGAAGGACTATTTGAAGCAATAATGATTGAGAATTCTCAAATTAATGTCAGACACCAAACCACAGATCCAGGAAGCTCAGAGAACACCACCAAGCAGGGTAAATGCCCCAAAACTACACCAGGCAAACCATTTTCAGACTGCAAAAAATCAAAGATAAAGAGAATGTCCTTAAGGAAGCCAGAGATTAAAAATAAATAAAGACGTACACTTTACCTACAGAGAAAGGAAGATAATAATTACATCCAACTTCTCCTCAGAAACCATGCAAGAAAGAAGAGAATGGAGTGAAATATCCAAAGAGTTGGGGGGAGGGGGAAACACCAACCTAGAATTCTGTATCCTGAGACATTATCCTTCAAAACTGAAAGAGAAATAGAACAAACAAACAAAACAAACCAAAACAAAAAAATTGAGGGAGTCTGTTACCAGGATACCTGCTGTACAAGAGATATTCAAAGAAATTCTTCAGAGAGAAGGAAAATTATCTAAGTCAGAAACTGAGATCTACATAAAGAAAGGAAGAACATTAGAGAAGAAATAAGTGAAAATAAAGCCTTTTATTTTTCTTATTCTTCATTGGTCTAGCAGATAACAGTTTGTTCAAAATAATAACAGTAACAGTGTATTGGATGATTATAACTTGTATATAAGTGAAATGAATGGCAGAAATGATACAAGAATTGGAGGGAGGAATTGGGAATACTTTGTTATTATGATGTCCTTGCACTACCTGTGAAGCAGTAGTGTTATTTGAAAGTGGACTTGGATTAGTCGTAAATGTATACTGCAAACTCTAGGAAAACCACTAAAAAACTACAAAAATAAGTATAATTGATATGCTAAGAAAAAAGAGAAAGTGGAATCATATACAATACCCAGTTAAAACCAAAAAAGGCATTTTTAAAAGTAGAAAACAAAAATAGGAACAAAGAACAAAAGCAACAAATAGAAAACAGTAATAATATGGTAGATTTTAATCCAACTATATCAACAGTCACTTTAAACATCAGTGGTCCAAATACACCAATTAAAACACAGAAATTTGATGGAAAAAACATAGCATGCTAACACTAACCAAAAGAAAACTAGAGTAGCTATATTAATTTCAGACACAGCAGACTTCAGAGCAAGGAGAGTTATCAGGGTTAAACAGGGACATTGCATACTGAGAAAGGGGTCAATTCTCCAAGAAGACATAACAATTCTTCATGTGTATGTGCCTAACAACAGAGTGTCAAACTACATGAGGCAAAACCTGATAGAACTCAAGGAAAAACAGGTGAATCCACTATTATAGTTGGAGACTTCAATGCCCCTCTCTCAGAAATGCACAGATCCAGCAGGCAGAAATTCAGTCAGGACATAGTTGAACTCAACAGCACCATCCATCAACTGGATGTAATTGACATCTATAGACTACTTCATCCAACAACAGAACCCACATTCTTCCCAAGTTCACATGGAACATTCAGCAAGTTGATCACATTCTGGGCCATAAAACACAACAAATTTAAAAGAATAGAAATCATGCAATATCTTCTCTCAGACCACAATGGAATTAAACTAGAAATCAAAAGCAGAAAGATAGCCAGAAAAATCCCAAAATATTTGAAAAAGACAAGCTGTAGACTGGGAGAAAATCTTTGTAAAAGATATATCTTTGTAAAAGATGTATCTGGACTTTTTAATAAAAGATATATAAGGGGGCTTACCTGGTGGCACAGTGGCTGGGAGTCCGCCTGCCAATGCAGGGGACACGGGTTCGAGCCCTGGTCCGGGAAGATCCCTCCCACATGCCACAGAGCAACTAAGCCTGTGTGCCACAACTACTGAGCCTGCGCTCTAGATCCCTCGAGCCACAACTACTGAGCCTGTGTGCCACAACTACTGAGGCCCACGCACCTAGAGCCCGTGCTCTGCAACAAGAGAAGCCACGGTAGTGAGGAGCCCGTGCACGGCAATGAAGAGTAGCCCCCGCTCACTGCAACTAGAGAAAGCCCGCGTGCAGCAACGAAGATCCAACGCAGCCAAAAATAAATAAATAAATAAATTTATTTAAAAGATATATAAGGACTGTGACCAAAATATTAAAAAAAAAAAAACTCTTAAAATTCAACAGTAAGAAAACAAACAACCTGATTTAAAAGTGGACAAAAGATCTGAATAGGCGGCTCACCAAAAAAGATGTACAAATGGAAAATAAGCATATTAAAGGATGCTCAGTATCATATGCCATTAGGAAACTGCAAATTAAAACAACAATGAGATATCACCACAGCTATCAGAATGGCAAAAACCCAAGACACTTGCTGGTGAGGCTGTGGAGCAACAGGAACTTTCATTCGTTGCTGGTGGGAATGCAACACAATATTTTCAGTAGGAATGCAAAATGCCATTAGGAATGCAAAACTTTGGAAGACAGTTTGGCAGTTTCTGATAAAACTAAACCATACTCTTACCATATGATGGAGCAGTTGTGCTCCTTGGTATTTACCCAAATGAGTTGAAAACATGTCCACTCAAAAACCTGCACATGGAATCACCATATGATCCAGTAACTCCACTTTTAGGTATATACCCAAAGAATTGAAAGCAGGGTCCTAAAGAGATATATATATAGTCATGTTCATGGTAGTATTATTCACAATAGCCAAAATGTGGAAGAAACCCAAGTGTCCACTGACAGATGAATGGATAAACAAACTGTGGTACAGACATACAATGGAATATTATTCAGCCTTGAAAATGAAGGAAATTCTGGCATACATTACAGCATGGATGAATCTTGAGGATGTTATGCTAAGGGAAATAAGCCAGATACAGAAGGACAAATACTGTGATTCTGCTCACAAGGGATACTTAGAGTTGTCAAAATCATAGGGACAGAAAGTAGAGTGCTGGTTGTCAGGGGCCGGGGGAAGGGGAATGGGAATTTACTCTTTAATGGGTATGGAGTTTCAGTTATACAAGATGAAAAGGGATTTGAAAATGAGTGGTGGTGGTGTTTGCACCACAATATGAATGTCCTCAATACCACTAAACTGTACATTTTTAAATGGTTAAGATGGTACATTTTATATCATGTGTATTTTGTCACAGTAAAAATAAATAAATAAATAAAACCTGTACACGTACATTTACAGTACCTTTATCCATAATTGTCAAAAATTGGAAGGAACTAAGATGTCCTTCAGTAGGTAAATGGATAAATAAATTGTGGTGCAGCAAACAAATGTTATTTAGTGCTAAAAAGAAATGAGGCATCAAGCCAAAAAAAGACCTGGAGGAACCTTAAATGCATATTACTAAGTGAAAAAGCCCAACCTGAAAAGGCTACATACTCTATGATTCCGACTATATGACATTCTGGAAAAGGTAAAATTCTGGAGACAGTCAGTTGCTAACGGCAAGGGGAGAGGGAGGGATGAATAGGTGGAATGCAGAGGATTTTCAGGGCAATATAACTATTCTGTATGATACTACAACAACAGATGCATGTCATTTCATTATACATTTGTCAAAACCCATACAACGTACAACACCAAGAGTGAGTCCTAATTAAACTATGGACTTTGGGTGACACTGATGTGTCAGTGTAGGTTCATCAAATGTGACAAATATGTTTACTGGTCATTCAAGTGGGGCAAAGGAAATATCCTTTTAAAACTCAAGCAAACTGGGTGTTTGTCTTGTAACCTGTCGGAGGAAATAAGCTGTAATTTTAAAAAATGTGACCAACATGCCACTCTGGCGGGGATGTTGATAGTGGGGGGGGCCGTGCATGTGTGGGGTGGAGGGTTATGGGAACTCTCTGTACTCTGTGCTCAGCTTTGCTTTGACCCCGAAACTGCTCTAAAAATAAGAGTCTATTTTTAAAAAACAGTAATGAAGAACTATAGCAAAAACTCAGTTTGTAGTCAGAATGTTATGAAATATTTTGTCCAGATTCTCTCAGATCTCTTTGTAACAATTCACATCTCCCACCTGTTCCTCCTTGAAACTCTTGGCTCTTTTTACCATGCTGTCCTGGGTCTTCCTCTCTCTGTTAGGGCACCTTCTCTGTCCCTATCCACCAAAGCTCCTACTTTCTCTCCTCGACTTGCTGTAGGCACACCCCTCCGGGGTTCTCCTCAGGCATCCTTCTCTCTGAACCCACTCTCAGTTTTCAGCTACAAAGACCTATATGCACAGGACCCCCACATCACCAGGCAGCTCTGAACCATCCACCAGCAAACGCCAGCCAGACCTCACCCCGCCCCGGGACACCTCCCGGCGCCTGGAACTTGCCACACCTCAAGTTCATTTTCAAAACTAGCATCTATTCTGCCAAGATGAACGTGGTTCTCTCTGACTCCCAGGCTTGGAGCCTCCTTTGATTACACCTTCTCTCTGGATCCCCGCATCCAATCAGCCACCAGGTTCTGTGGATTCTTCCATGTGTTTCTTTCTTGCCAACCCTGCCATCACCACTGGAAGACAAGCCCTCTGTGCCTTCCACCTGGCATTTCTCCTTCATCCTGCAACCCATCTTCCTGCCTCAAGTCTTCCCTTCATCTTTTCATGCTTTAATCTGAAACCAAATCTGTTTTCTTCAAGATGTCTTTCTGTCTGCAGGAGCCTGTGTACTTGGGTCCCTGCCTTGAGCTACACTGCCCACAAGGTCTCTTCCCACCGTGAACCTCTTCGCAGCCATCACCTGGCATCTACCACGTACGGCCTAAGTTTTACTTACCTTCTTACCTGTGTCTGCACTCCCTTAACTAGACTTTACTGGCAGAACAAGTGCCTGTGGGTTACTTGAAAATTCCCACAAATACAGTAGGGCACCAACCCACAGCATCCCCAGGGACCCAGACAGCATTCTTCTGCTTCTCACTGGTATCATTATTAATAATATTGTCATTATTTACAATAACAAGTGTTAATGAGGATGGACCACATGTAAAATCACAGGCCAGAGGAGGCCATTGACCATCAATTATTGTCTCTGTTGTACCTTCCTGCTCATTCATTTCTTCATTTCCAACAATGGCCCTACTTAGGTGAGGGGTGGAGTAAATTAGGAGTTTAAGATTAACATATACACACTCATATACATAAAGTAGATAACCAACAAGGACAGGGAACTACACTTGATATTTTGTAATAACCTATAAGGGAAAAGAATCTGAAAAGGATTATATATATATATATATATATATGTGTGTATATATCTTTTTAGCATATATATATATATATATATATATATATATATATCTGAATCATTGTGCTGTACACCTGAAACTAACACAACATTACAAATCAACTATACTCCAATTTTTTTAAAAAAGGCCCTATTTATGTTTCTTAATTTTTCTCTCCACATGCTGTTTATTCAGTGCTAGCCTTTCTAACAAGTGCTTGCCTTTGAGCCTCCATTTTATGTTCCCTCTCAGTCACCATCTCCTATGTCCAGGTGCCAGCTGTTCACTGCCACCAGCCTGTTTCATCTAGTTCTATTCTGTTGGCTTCAACCTTCCCAACCCTGAACATGTGAGATAATACATCCCTGCTCTTGATTGTGAACTTTTATTACCTTTAAAAATATACATATGGGGGCTTCCCTGGTGGCGCACTGGTTGAGAATCTACCTGCCAATGCAGGGGACACGGGTTCGAGCCCTGGTCTGAGAGGATCCCACATGCCGTGGAGCAACTAGGCCTGTGAGCCACAGCTACTGAGCCTGCGCCTCTGGAGCCTTTGCTCCGCAACAAGAGGCCGCAACAGGGAGAGGCCCGCGCACCGCGGTGAAGAGTGGCCCCCGCTCGCCGCAACTAGAGAAAGCCCTCGCACAGAAACGAAGACCCAACACAGCCAAAAATAAATAAATAAATAAATAAATAAATTTATTAAAAAATATATATATATATATATATACATATGTACACACACAGAAAGTTGTCCACCCATCATTCTAAAGAAAAGACCTTTTTGTTTCGGGGGTTTTGGTTTTGGTTTTTTGACAGATAACTTGAGAATATAGGACACTTCTATACTGAAAATCTAAATTCCAGTTCAAAGGCCTTGTCCTCCAAGCAGTTATGCTTCCAGTGGAGGTACTGATCTCCCAGATAGCTTTCACTTTATGAATGTATGCATTTGTATATATTTCCTCATCATCTTTTTGTTAGTTTGTTCGCTTATTTAAAATACAATTACTGGGCTTCCCTGGTGGCGTAGTGGTTAAGAATCTGCCTGCCAATGCAGGGGACACAGGTTCAATCCCTGGTCCGGGAAGATCCCACATTGCCACGGAGCAACTAAGCCCATGCGCCACAACTACTGAGCCCGCATGCCACAACTACTGAAGCCCATGCACCTAGAGCCCGTGCTCTGCAACGAGAGAAGCCACCACAATGAGAAGCCCGTGCACCGCAACAAAGAGTAGCCCCTGTTCACTGCAACTAGAGAAAGCCCGCACACAGCAACGAAGACCCAACACTGCCAAAAATAAAATAAATAAAAAAAAAAAATAGTTACCGTTTTATTTTAAAAATGCACAGCAAGAAAAAAAGGTACTCACACTAAAATGGTACTAGTAGCTATCTATGAAAGGTAGACTTATCAGTGACTTGTTTTATTCTTCATATTTTTACTTTAAACTTTCCCTGCCCATGTAAGTGTGGCTCATCAGATGCAAAGAAAATGATAAAAATCCAAGACATGGGATTGGAAAACATAAAGTTTCTATAGGCTGCTATGTACAGACTCAGTTTTTGTTTTGTTTTGTTTTTTTAATAAATTTATTTATTTTTGGCTGCGTTGGGTCTTCGTTGCTGCGTGTGGGCTTTCTCTAGTTTCAGTGAGCGGGGCTACTCTTCATTGCAGTGCTCAGGCTTCTCATTGCCGTGGCTTCTCTTGCTGCGGAGCAGGGGCTCTAGGCGTGTGGGCTTCAGTAGTTGTGGCACACGGGCTCAGTAGTTGTGGCATACCAGCGTAGTTGCTCTGCGGCATGTGGGATCTTCCCAGACCAAGGCTCGAACCTGTGTCTCCTGCATTGGCAGGTGGATTCTTAACCACTGTGCCACCAGAGAAGTCCCCAGACTCAGTTTTAATAATGCCTCTTAGGTTCTAACATAGGATGATTTTTTTTTTTAAGATTTTTTTTGATGTGGACCCTTTTTAAAGTCTTTATTAAATCTGTTACAATATTGCTTTTGTTTTATGTTTTGGTTTTCTGGCCACGAGGCATGTGGGATCTTAGCTCCCCGGCCAGGGATTGAACCCACACCCCCTGCATTGGAAGGCAAAGTCTTAACCACTGGACTGCCAGGGAAGTCCCCATAGGATGATTCTTAAAAGCTTTTTCCTTGAGGACAGATCAAGGTGAGAAATCTCTTTATCTCACTGCACATCCCAGTTATCAAGCTCCAAGGCCCCCCAGGTGGGATGCAGACACCGTGTTGTCAGAGCACGGCCCCTGAGACCTCCCCACTCCCGGTCCTCTTGGGTTCGTCTGTCACATGAGCCATCCCTACAATTAAGACGAGTCACCCATCTGTATTGGGTGATGGAAGTCCCTACTAGAATTTCAAAACACTTTGCCAGGCTTCAATAAATTTGCTGGCAATTCCCAATTTCAGACATTTCAATCTTAGGCATTTAGAAGCCAGAAAGCCCTCCTCTCTAAGAAGAAAGAGAAATCCACACCTACATGGTGCTGACTTGCTCAGAGTTCCAACAGCAGCACCAATGAGGCATGGAGCACAGGGCTTGGAGCCCAGATGTGATCAGCGCTCTCAACTAAACCTTCTTGGCTGACACAATCCTCTGACTCACTTCAGTATCACCCAGCCCTGGGCACACCCCAGTGCAATTTTCTGTTAAAAGCATTTCTGTCACTCCCCCCCCTCCTCCGCCCCATAGCTGTTTGACTTCCATCCAGTCCTGCAGGGCTCTGAGTTGAGCTCTTTTCTGAGTCTCTGTAACGGCATCCCTAAATGTGTATCTTACATTCAGGTACACAGACAGCATCCCTCGTCACTCCCAAGCAGCAGTTGCTCCTAAATGCATGACTGCAGCTCAGTGTCCCATGGACTGGCCATGTCATCTTTAAGTATCATATGCAACCCTGTCCTTTACCTATGAACTCCTAGGCCTCCCCTTCAGAGCAGCATCGGGTTGCCCACCTTCTCCCCACCAGCATTTCAGCTTTCTGATTGAGCCACCTGTGCCTTCACCAGGCAGGGGAGGAGGTGGGCAGTGGATAAGCTGCTGCCGCCCCATCTTCCCACCCATTTTAGGTTCCTGGTTACCCTGGTCTGATCTTCTCAGTGCCCCTTTGGCTGTGGGGGCTTGAAAGTGACGCCTCCAAGTCATGGTCACTATCCTCCTACCTGCTTAAGGTAACACATACACAAACACACAAACTTCAGAATGTTATTCCACAGGAGGTGTATAAAACCACAGGGTTAGAAAGACCTCAAGAGGTTATCTGGATCATTCTCCAGCCTTTGTTCACTCACTCATTAACTCGTTCATTTACTCATCCACTCTTCATTCATTCCTTCCTTCATTCATTCATTTAGTCTCTGAGCAAAATTGTGCTACATGGTACCAGGTCCTGAGGGTGCAGTAGCACTGAAGCCAGATCCTTAATATGGTAGACTCAACACCCATAGTTTGGTTTTGTTTGGGGCACAGTATGCACTCCCCCTTTTGTTGACAATGGCTCCTAGATATCCTTTTGGGGAGCCACCTGTCCCCCATTCAGAGTCCACAGAGTTTCGAGGGGGCTAACAACGCCCCCTGGTCCAGCCCTTGGGTGGGGACAGGCACACAACCCAGAATCTCTGACCAATCAGAGACACAGTGACCGGTCTAGGGCAGTGATTCTCAAACATTCTGGTCTCAAGACCTCTTTACATTCTTAAAAATTATGGAGAACCCCAAGAGCTTTTGATTATCTGAGTTATAAATATTTACTGTACTTGGCAATTAAAATGAGGGAATTTTAAATATTTATATATTTATTGCACTGACCCAATAGTCATGTGACTGAATGGAGGAGCGTGGGGCAGGGGTGGAGGCCATGCGTGGGCCCGACAGCCTGGCCTCCCTTTTGCCAAAGCTGATCTGGCTACCACCAGCAAAACAAACCAACACTGGGCCCCAAGGTGTCACCTTCCCTCAAGGAGACCAACCAGAGCCTTGGGAGAATAACTATATAGCACCCCTTCTATGGGGTGCGATTCTTCTTGACAGAACTGACATATGCTAATGCGAATTTGCCTTTCTTGCTCATAGACCCTCAGTTAGCACCCTTATCTAACGGCTCCAGAGTTCTGATCCATATTCTCACAGCCCTCATAACATTGCAGCCCACAAACAATCAGCAGCAGCCCCACTTTACAACAAGGAGATGTGGCAGAGGGCACCTGACCAGGGGACCCACTGGTCTCTTACATACCACATCACCCAGAAGTGGCTGGCCTAACAGAGGGACAGAATTATCTGCTGGAGGAACAGCTGAGCAGCCAGTTAGGACACAGTGCATCCTGCAGAACACTGTACACACGCTAAACCAGTGACCAGTGTACAGTGATTTGTCCCCAGTAGAAAAAAAACATGGATCCAGAAACCAAGGGATGTGAGCAGGATTGGCTCCACTTATTACCACATGGGAAAGTTTTGCTTCTCATTCCTGCATTTCTGAGCTCTGCAGTTCAGCAGGTTCTGGCTCTTTAAGGGGGATAAACTTGCTGTTGGACACAGCAAGAGTCCCACTGAACTTTCAACCATATCTGCCACCAGGGAACTTTGGACACCTTACACCAAGGGACCGAAAGGCGAGGAGAAGATCTCCATCACATCCGTGGTGCAGTAGGAGCTGAGAGTTAGGATTTGGAGGACTTTAGAATGCAGAGGATGATGGAAGCCATGGTCTTGGATTAAAGAAAAAAAAAAAAGAAAGAAAGAAAAGGGGATAATCCATTTGTCTTTGAAGTCCGTAGGATAAGGAGAGGGCAACACTTTCTTCCTGGCAGTAGTTCCCTTCTTTAGAGCTTAAATCCCTCACAATGTAATATAATTATTTCTTCTCTGGTTCTTTCATAAAACATTTTGCATCCTTGATGACAGTAACCCCCCCCCCCCACTTCAATCTTTTAGGACAGAATAATCTCTGATCCCTTTATTTTTTTTCCTCAGCAAGATCAAAATTTTATTTAAGAAACATACCTAGATAAGTTAAAAATTAATTCCAGGACACGACTTCAGAGTTCCAGGAATCAGCGAAGCTCAAAAGGCATGAGCGCTGCCTGGGTGACCTTTTTTTTTTTTTTTTTTTTCCAGTCCATGTTGTCAACAACCAGCACAGATGGTGAGCTTTTCCTAGGGCCATGCTTTGCAGAATGCTTGCGTGATTTTATTATTTCGAAGTTGAAAAGGAGCAAGGATTATGTGTCCCCTTAAAGAACAAAACCAAGCATCTTAAGTAGAAACCAACCCCCCCCCCCCCCCCTTGTAAGACCATGTGCTGTGTATCCGTCTGAATGTATTAGAGGCAATGCGAGGGTAAGGAGTCAACGTTTCACCACAGAGTGGACCAAATGCTGAACCAGAGGCCGAGATTCACCCCAGGACGTCCCCTAAGCATGGCCCTGGCTTGGTCAGTCCTCTCGGTGTTAGTTGCTCATTGCAAAGTGAAAAGATTAGGTTAAACGACAGCGGTGTTCTCTTGAAGTCAAGAAATTCCATGCTATGGTGTGTTTCCTTATGATTCCATGTTTCCAAGTAGGCTTCCCCACCCAATAGTAAATCTTCAGGGCAGACACGTGGAATTGATTTCCCTTTTTCCACCCACATAGCACAACATACATTTATCTCGGATAGTGGCCCTCAAACTTGCCGGGCTTAAGAATCACCTGTAGTGATTTATGATGTCCTAGGGTTGTAGATGCCTCAGCCTTTTGTCCAGATGTTTGGATTTGGTCTGCGATGAGGCCGAAGAATTTGCATTTCGACCCGTTTTCCAGGTGATTCTAATGCAGGTGGCCCAGCGCCACATTTGAGATTGGCCATTGCACACAGTGGGTACAAAATACACATTGCTGAATGACTAACAATTGTGATATCTGTCATTTTCTCCATTGGGCCATGGCTTATTTCCTGGATGTGCTTCTTCAATACTGCTGCCTTTTAAAGCTTTAAAAATCATTTCCTTATGATGAATATGTGATGATGATTATTATTTGAATTGGGAGATGATTGTGATTTGTTCCGATTTGCTATTCCAGATTTTCTTATATTATCAAGTACTAGGGAAATCAAATGAATTTTCAATAGCTAAATAACATCATTTTCTCTCATCTTTCATTCTCTGAAACTCTGACAAGTCAGATAAGTATATTTTAAAGAATAGCTAATATCTGTTCATTTATTTTTATTTCAAGTGACATTTCAGCAAAAATGCAATAATATAAAATGATTTCACTTATCTAATGTTTTCATAATTAAGTTACAAAATGATTCCCTTTTGCCTTTAAATGACTGGGGAATTTTTTGGTTTTGATTTTGCTTTTGCTTTTTTTTAAAACTCAATCTCAGAGGTACTGCTCCAATGTAAAACTCTGTAGTGCCTCATTTGACCATTTAAAAAAGTATAGCTTGTAAAGCAGTGTTTAGATTTTCATAGCATTAGAATATTCTGCATGAAAATGCAATAAAGTCATAATAGGAGACAGGACAGAGGGTGGAAACCGTGCCTGGGACAGGTGTTAGGTGTCACAGTGTGAGACATAAGCCAAGCCTGGGCCACCACAGGAGCTTCATCTTGGCCTCCTGCTTTCAGTCTTGTTCCTTTACTCATTCTCCACCCAGGAGCCAGAGAAGCCTTTTAAAACATAAATCTGCTTACACTTCTGTTACGGGCTGAATTATGCTCCCTCCTCTCCAGTTCCTCCGTTGAAGTCCTAACACCCAGGACCTCAAGAATATGACTGTATTTGGAGATAGGGCCTTTAAAGAGGTAATTAAGGTAAAATGAGGTCATGAGGGTGGGTCCTAATCCAATATGACTGGTGTCCAAAGAGGACGTGAGGACACAGACACACACAGAGGAAAGACCATGTGAGAACAAAGGGAGAAAACAGCCATCTACAAGCCAAGGAGAGAGGCCTCGGGAGAAACTAATCCTGCTGACAACCTGATCTCAGACTTGCAGCCTCCAGAACCGTGAGAAAATAAATTCCTGTTGTTTAAGCCCCCCAGTCTGTGGTATTTTGTTATGGCAGCCCGTGCACACTAATACAGCCTCCCTCGCTCTCTTTCTCTCTCTCTCTCACACACACACACACACACACACACACACACACACACACACACACACACAAATACTCCACCCCCACTACTGCCACATTTCCTTTAAGAACCTCCAGCATCTCCCATTTCCCTTAGGATGGAGACCCATACACTGATTTCAGCCTATGAAGCCCTGCGTGTGGGCCCTGCCAGGCCTCCATTCAGCCGCTGGACACCCTGCCTCTCTGTTTGCAGCCATGATGTTCTTCCTGTGATGTATCCCTCACTCCCCAGCACGTTGCACAGGTTCTTCCTCTGCCCAGAACACTCTTTCCCCCACCCCCTCCCACCCGGTCAACTTCCAATAGTCCTTCAGTACCAGCTTGAACGTCCTTCTTTACGAGCTCCATCACAGACACTTTCACCACAGCAGACCCTTCTATAAACTCTCATGGTCCTTAGACATTTCCTCCATGATATATAGACTTTTTCCTCCATGTACAGACTTTAAAAATATTTTTATATGCATTTGTCTGATTATGTTATTCATGTTCATCTCCCCGACTTCATCATGAGCTCTAAGAGGGCAGGGACCATGTCTCTTTTGCTCCCTACTGAATTCCCAGGGCCTCACAGAGGGCCTGGCACATAGTAGGTGCTCAACCAATAATTGTTGAATCAATGAATTTATACCTGCTGCTGGTCTTGGGGAAATGGATGGGTCAGAGTGTACAATGGAAAGGGGACTAGTTAACAACTCTAGGTATAGGAGGAGCTCCATCAATGGCTGAAAGCTAACCTTAGAAACAACTCCCCTCTATTTGCAAGATGATCTTTAGTTATCAGAACTAGCAATTACTGATTTCACTCCACTGCCGATACAGACACTAAACACCCAACTGATCCTCAGCTGGGCAATGGGAGGCCCTGCATTCACCCTGACCTTGACTGTGACACCATTTCCTATGACCTCTACCCTTCTAAAAATCAAGGTTCCCCAGAATTCCCCAACCCTTGGCATCCTTTGGCCACTTGCTTGCCTTCTGGCCACTTGTTCTCCCAGCCCTACCCCTCCCTCCTATCCCCTTAGGAAGCAGTTTTTCTTGTGAACTTGTCATTATTCTCAAACCTGGCAGAGCATGACAATCACACAGAGCCACTTTAAGAGCAACATTCCTGGGCCCCAGCCCCAAAGATTACCAAGTTCACCTGGAAAGAAAGCATCGTCTGTTGCCATCTGTTCTTAAGTGATGAGCCACACTATCTTGGCCTCTCTCAGTGTTAGAGTAAATTTATTTGAGTGGTTGAACTAGCTTAACTGTTTCCCAAACAGTGGCCTGGGATGATATGAAACTTGATAAGCACCGTGTAAGGTCCCAGCTGTATGATGACAACTAGCATTTGTGCTGTGGCTCATGGTTGGCAGATTCCTTCTTAGCCCTCCTCTCGTTTGCTTCTGCCAACTCTGTGAAGGCAGGAGAGAGAGCACAGTCACAAGGCCTCGTCATGGGCAGGGACACCGAGGTAAGCTCCTTGCCCGGGCTGCACATTAGAAATGGCAATTGTGCCACAGCTCAAGCCTCTAAGTGCACAGAGCAGGAGTGGTCACTCGCTGGCAGCCACAGCCCTTCCCTCTGCCATTGAACCCGCCACCTAACGCGTTCTGAATTCCGAATGAAAGCTGAGGTGAGAGCAACGCGGCCTAACACAAGTGCATTTAATAGTTATTTCTTGAATGTCTCCTGAGCGTGGGTGCTCATCTAGAAGCTCAGTGACGCAGCAGTAGCAAAGCACATCAGGACCTCACTCACACAGCACGCTTTCTGATGGGCAGAGCCCAGGTTGGCTGCCCCTTTCAGAGAAGGCTGATTGGATGCCCAAATTCATGACAGTAATGAAATGGATACTATGAACAACTCTGTTTGAAAAGCATTTCTTTAAATAGGTTATCCTTAGGCTAATACACAAAATACACATTTCCACTAAAACCAAATAACCAGAAACATTTTTAAGGCATGGTTTTACTGCTGCCTTGTAACCCCAGAGGAAAAGAAGCACAAGACAGAAAGACTGAAGGGGATTTTTTTTTTTAAATTTCTAGACCACTTGTCACCTGTGTGCCATGTGCAAACCACTTCACCTCTTCCTGCCTCAGTCTCCTTACCTGCAAGATGAGAACTACAACAGCACCTATCCCAAGGTGTTAATGCAAAGAACAAATGAGCTAACAGCTTCAAAGCACCCAGGACAGTGTTGGACACACAATACGCCAACCTCTGAAGCCCCTGTTATTTCCACTCAGGTCATGTTTCGAAGGCATTTCTTTTCACCTGTGAATGCTGGATTTTATCTTCTACTTCTCACGTCCTCTTAGGTTGCCTTTCTGCCTTCCCTGAAATTCACAGTCACTCCCATTTAATATCCACCATGAATTTAATTAAAGCTCTGTTAGCACCTACCTCTTCTAGGCCACTGAGGAGGCCGTTAGATAAAATGTAATAAAGGTCCCTCGAGCAGCCCAGCGGACACTGCTGTTAATCATTGTTTACTCCTCCACAGCCTGTGTTCATACTTCATGGCCATTTCCAAACCCAGTTGAATAAACTCACCTAATATGACTTTATTTTTTTTAATGGTGTCAAGCACCTTTCAAAAGCCGTGGTACATAGTGGTGCTGAGTGGGAGCCCTGGCTTCTCCCCTAACCTGGGCTGGCACGGCTGAGGATGGATCTGAGCACCTGTGGGCAGCGATGTTCCCTCCTCGATACTCTCCCTCCATCACTCACGCCCCCCTCCCATGCACACAAATGAAAATCTCTCAAACTCCACTGTTAGAAATCCTGTCCTTGAACAATCTCTTCTCAAAAATCTTCCCAGCTACCCTGGAAAGGGTGATAGAGGAAGTGCATATTGTTATTAATGTCTTTAAATTACTTCTGGAACAAGGAAATTGATAAATTAAATATATCTCATTTTGAATGGATTCCAGTCCTATTCCTCTGGGCCCACCAGGCCAGGCCCCCCATGGCAAGACTGAGAGCAGCCTACCTGTGTGCGGCTGTGTAGGGAGTGGACGTGAAGGGAAGGCAAAAAAAGGAGGCATCAGGTGGAGAGGGTCACATTGAACACAATCTCCTCTCTTTCCCCAGAGCTGACTGATCCAACACCGCTTCTTTCTGCAACCCACACCCCCAGCCTAAAGTATCTGCTACAACCCCAGCAGACTGATCACAGCTGAGTTTATAAACACCTGCTCCCTCTCACCTTCTCAAGGGTCTGTGAGGTGTTTATATGTGGTTTAGAGGTATACAATTCAGGCCTTGAAGGCAAATGATCCGGGTTCTAGCCCTGACTTCAGCACTTCCTATCAATTTCCTCACCTTGAACATAAAAGTAGTAACTGCTACTGCAAAGAGCTGTGGTAAAGATTCAGAGAGATTCTATACATGATGTCAAGCATCACTCAAACCTCATTGCTGCTGGGGGAGAAAATTAGGTTATGTTGACAGGGAATTTTTCAGAGAACAAAGAGAGTGAAATTTAGTGAGACTGTCAATTTGTGTACCTTTGATGGTTTCGGTTTAAATCATACTCTGATCTTAAATAACAGCCAGAAAGGACCTGTGAGGTCCTCTGGCCCAATGTCTTACTCTAATCAGGAAGCCCTGACAGCCTTGCTACTCAAAGTGTGGTGCTTGGACCAGCAGCATCAATACCACCTGGGAGCTTTTAGAAATGCAGACCCTTGGGTCCCACCATCAATCTACTCACCTCACTCAAGAATCTGAATTTTGACAAGATGATTTGTATGCATATTAAAGTTTAAGATCACTGTCCTACATAATACCCTTTATAGATGGTCTGAGAATCAATAGCTTAACAAAGCCATAGTGTGCGTGCGTGCGTGTGTGTGTGTGTGTGTGTGGGGGGGGGGAGTGTGCCCAGGGATTAGAGTATTCAAATGTCATAAAACTCCTTTCCAGAAGCAACGAACTTTTGAGTGGGCTATTCTAAAAATGAAGAGAGAGCTCATACATATGTAAATTCTCATCTTATTTATTTTGACCTTGAACCAAGCTCACTGATTCTTCTTTTCCTCCTTTCTGCTCTCTGAGTCACTTGATTTCCCCTGTTTGTTTTGTAATTCCTCTTTGGGGAATTGGGCACTTCAGTGCCAGGAGGGATTAATATTTATCCCATTTTCAACCCAGTTTCTGGATAGGGGGCAGTTTGTTCAGCCCCAGGACTGCCTGCAGAGGTGGGTGTGGATGAAGACCCATGCATACCAGGACTTGTGAACCTGTGAGTTCAAGTTCAACCAAAACAGAGGGTATAGTACAATCTAGGTTCCCCTTGGTCTCCAGTTTTTGCACTGCCATCTGACAATTAAAGACTGGCTTGCAAAATCCAAAGATGCATTGCCCTTCAGTGGCTTCACTGGAAGAAGATTCAGGAGAAATGAATCTGAAACCCCCTCCTGGCTCCTTTAAGCCTTTTTCCAGGCTCGTCCTCTGCAAGATGCCCAACCACAGATTTCCACTTTCCTGAATCCCTCTAAATTACATATGGTCTCGGATTTAAACATATATATATATTTCAGAATCACTACAGGTTTTTCAACTAGATTAGAGTTTTCCCAATGAGCAGAGACATGTCTCAAAAACTCTGGGGAGGCGCCAAGGCGACACTTAGAATCACTAAGAAACTACGTGTCTTGGAGACTTGGACTTCCTGAGCCTCTGTTTCCTCAACTGTGAAACAGAAATAATAATAATTATCATGAGAATTAAGCAGCAAAAAAGGATTAACACATAGAAAGTGCACAATGAAGATAACTGGCCACAGAAATCAGACAAGCCTAGCACCACCACATCCTCTTCTCTCCCTTCAGTGGAGGAGCAAGAAGGTAGTAGAATGGCTGCTCGCATAATACAATATGGGTCCTGGTTTCCTTAGTATCCATCGATGAATTTCTCTTTGTTCATCGAACAATTTGCATGTCAGTAAGAAGCCTTGAAAATGACCGCAGAGAGCTGGCTGAATGAAAAGTGGGAAATGCCTAATGTAACCCAAGTGACAAATTCTCATTTTCCTGTTCTCTGAAATGCATGAAATTTCCCCGCAAGGTTTGGGTCCCCTTCTATGTGGGAAGAGCATCTGAATGTCAGACGGGGGGTTGGGGGTAGAAGCGAGACGAAGAGAGGATACCTGATGCAGACAGTAAAGTGAGTAAGATCGAAGCTAATTAGACGCTTCTGAAATACCCACATGTCTTCTAAAAACCAGGAGACAACAGGGATGAGCTGCAGCTGGCAGACCGCACCTTGTTGCCTAGCACTGGCTCCAGTAACGGGGAGCTGCTAGGCAACCCATCCTCCTGGGCTCAGTGATCCGGCAAGCGCTAGACAGAGGCTGTTCCTCCGCTACCCCGCCACCCCTCACAATTCTCCCATCTGTGAGATTCACACCTGATTAATGTTTCCTCTGGACTTTTTTTCCGTTTGAATAGGGCACTGCGACGTGCAGGACTGCCCGTGCTCAAGTGAGCCTGGCTGCCAACCTAAAGAATGCCTCCCGGCAAAAAAACAAATGACTCTCTAAAAATTAAACTGTTGGGAGATTGAAGCTTGAAACTCTGGAGTGCAGGGCAAGAATCTGAACCATTTCTTGTAGAAATTACCAAATTACCACCTGCATCAAAAGCAGATTTGTCTGGTACTGATGAGAATGCCCTGAGCCAGACTGCAAAGTCACCCAAGTCTATTCTCATCACCCTAAATTATTTGGGGGGAGGGGAGGTGCTTTTCCCTAGCAGGGAGCTTCCTCTAACTGTTCACAGGCTTTAGTCTTTCCAGCAAATCTGCTCCATCCTATGAAAGAGCTGAGTGTAAATACAAATGATTGATAACAGCTTACTCTTACCCTAGCCTACTCTCCTCAGGAGCGTTTACATCATAAGGATGCAAGGTAGAATTTCAGGAAGGAGGTAGAGAAAGAAATTTTTTTGTCCTTCTTTCTTCCCTCTCTTCCTTCCTGTTTAACAAAAACCATAATACAAAAGTGGTGACCTATTTAGCTGGGCTGCTTACTAGTTCCTGCTCTCTAGGAACCTCTGATGATAAAAGATATTAAACTATTCAAGACAGTATTATGGATCATACACTATTAAAGAGAGTTACTTGCTCTAGTTTTGCCAGATCTCAGGTATATTGGAGCTTTCTGGATTAATGAGATAGAGGTTTTCATTCTGAGCAAGGCATTACTATTTCTCCCTTTCCATTTATTCAGTGTTTATAACTTTTCAAAGTGTTTCCACATCTATTACCCCATTGTTCTATAAACACCTATGCTCTGATGCACATAAGTTGATTACGTTGCTTTTCATTTAGGATAGAGAGAGAGACTGAAGAAAACTGCAGAGCATAGTGGGAATGAATTTCAGTCCACAAACTCAGGTGCAATGGAAATTCCACTCTATTTAGGTCAACTTAATTTGGAATTGAGGCCCATCCCAATGGATTGGAAAAATTCAGTTATCAGTCATTTTCTCCCTAGAATCCAGGAGGCTTGGGAAGTGCCTGGAAAATGGAGCGAAATTCCCTTACCCCCAGTCTATGGTAGTTACTGTGGTATTCTCAGATCCAAGCTCATGTGGTCCCTTGAAGCTCCTGCCTTCCATCCCACAGGTGAGGCACCAAATCTTTGCTGAGTCCTGGAGTCTGGAGACCTCAAGCCACCACCAACCATCTCCTCTGAGGTCCCTGACACACCTTCACCCTCTGATCTCCAGCCTTTCCTATCCTGAGGGAATCGTCTTTCCTTTGCTACACCCAAGACTGCTCTTCTTCTTGACTGCCCCCAAAACGCTCCACCCACACCAATCTCGAGTTATGCCTTCGATGGCTTAGATTTCAGGAAAATGCAAGAGCAATAATTTTCAACTGGTTTTTCTTTGAGTTTCACCAATTATTTGTTTTCAAGAATTTGAATCACATGTGACCAACAAGGGCTTAATTTCCAAAATACACAAACAGCTCATATAACTCAGTAACAAAAACAAACAACCCAATCAAAAAATGGGCAGATCAAAGTAGACATTTCTCCAAAGAAGACATACAGATGACCAACAGGCACATGAAAAGATGCTCAACATCGCTAATTATTAGAGAAATACAAACCAAAACTACAATGAAGTATCACCTCACACCAGTAAGAATGGCCATCATTAAAAAGTCTAGAAATAACAAATGCTGGAGAGGGTGTGGAGAAAAGGGAACCCTCCTACACTGTTGGTGGGAATGTAAATTGGTGTAGTCACTATAGAAAACAGTGTCAAGATTCCTCAAAAAACTAAAAATAGAGTTGCCATATGACCAGGAATCCCACTTCTGGGCATGTATCCAGACAAAACTATAATTCAAAAAGATACATGCACCCCTATGTTCATAGCAACACCATTCACAATAGCCAAGACATGGAAACAACCTAAATGTCCATCAACAGATGAACAGATAAGGAAGATGTGGTATATATATACAATGGAATACCACTCAGCCATCAAAAAGAATGAAATAATGTCATTTGCAGCAACATGGATAGACCTAGAGATTATCATACTTAGTGAAGTAAATCAGAAAGAGAGACAAATACCATATGATATCACTTACATGTGGAATCTAAAATATGACACAAATGAACTTATCTACGAAACAGAAACAGACTCACAGACATAGAAAACAGACTGGTGGTTGCCAAAGGGGATGGGGGCTGAGGGAGGGATGGATTGGGAGTTTGGGATTAGCAGATGCAAACTACTGATATTATATATAGAATGGATAAACAACAAGGTCCTACTGTATAGCACAGGGAGCTATATTCAATATCCTGTGATAAACCATAATGGAAAAGAATATGAAAAAGAATGTGCGTGTATATATATATATGTATAACTGAATCACTTTGCTGTACAGTAGAAATGAACACCACATTGTATATCAACTATACTTCAATAAAATAATTTTTTTTTAATTTATTTATTTACTATTTATTCTTGGCTGTGTTGGGTCTTCATTGCTGCGCATGGGCTTTCTCTAGTTGCGGCGAGCGGGGGCTACTCTTCGTTGCGTGTGCGGGCTTCTCATTGCGGTGGCTTCTCTTGTTGCGGAACACGGGCTCTAGGTGTATGGGCTTCAGTAGTTGTAGCATGCGGGCTCAGTAGTTGTGGCTCGCGGGCCCTAGAGCACAGGCTCAGTAGTTGTGGCGCACGGGCTTAGTTGCTCCGTGGCATGTGGGATCTTCCCGGACTAGGGCTCGAACCCGTGTCCTCTGCATTGGCAGGTGGATTCTTAACCACTGCGCTACCAGGGAAGTCCAATAAAATAAATTTTTAAAGAAGGATTTGAATCACAAATTGATTTGCACTAATAATATTTTTAGAGTGTCTTCATGGAATTTTCATTGAAAACTTTGTATATTGACTCTCCACCCTCTTAACAGCTTGATGTGACTTAAGAAAAATGGAATTCAAATGCAAAAATGCCTGAGACGAGGAGGAATAACAAAGGGTACAACTGTCTGAAACTGGGCTGGGGGTGTGTGTGTGTGGAGAGCAACAGAATATATAATATACAATAGAAGTCCAAAAAATATATTCAGCCTTAAAAGGAAGGAAATTCTGACATATGCTACAACATGGGTAAACCTGAGGACATCATGCTAAGTGAATAAGCCAGTCACAAATGGATGAACTCCACTTCTATGGGTATCTAAAGTAGTCATATTTGTAGAAACAGAAAGTAGAATGCTGTTTGTCAGAGACTGAGGGGAGGGGTGGTGGGGAGTTGTGGTTTAATGGGAGCAGAGTTCCCGTTTTTGCAAGTTAAACACTCTTAGAGTGACGGAGTTATTTATCTTTTGTTTTTTTTTAACCTGTGCTTTTGGTGTCATAGCCAAGAATTTATCACCAAACCCAATGTTAGGAAGCTTTTTCCCTAGGTTTTCTTCAACGAGTTTTATAATTTTAACTCTTACATTTAGGTCTTTGACCCATTTTGAGTTAAGTTTTGTATATGCTATAAGGTAAGGGTCCAACTCCATTCTTTTGCATGTGGATATGCATTTCCCCAACACCATTTGTTGAAAAGATTGTCCTTTCCCCCACTGAATAGTCTTGGCACCCCTGTCAAAAATCAACTGACCATGTACGTCACTGACCACTTTTAACCCTGATAACAGCACATCATTCCTACAATGTGTATAGCACCTGCTGCATGCCCAGCAGTTTGCTAAGTGAAAATGAATAAAACACAGTTTCAAGGAGCTCAGAAGCACACAGAGGAGGCCAGAGAAAAACCCAAATAATACAATGAGGCAGCATGTGATATGTGCTCAAATAGAGGCACAAACAAAACCATGAGGGGCCCAGAGGAAAGCACAGTTAATTCTGGCGAGAGAGATTGGGGAAGTTTTCACAGCACGGGTGGTTTTTCAAGCTCTACCTTGGCATAGGGATTGGCGTTCCTGCTGCAGAGCTGGGTGGAGCAAGACCGTACAGAAAAAAATGAAAGGTACGAGTGTCTCTCATGCCAGCACCTCAGACATGGAGCAGATTTGCAGAGCCAGTGGAGATAGGGATGGTGATAGGGCTTGGGACAGGGAGGGAGGGAAAGAGATGGGGAGCTGGGTTTCTACATCTCCTTTCCTCGAGTGGCTTTGCAGGGCTGGCAAAGCAAGATCTGATCCAAAACTCCAGGCCGCTAACTGGTCAAAGCCTCTTATGTCCCAAATGTTGACTCAGTCCATTTTCCACAGGGGCAGAGCACAGAGAGCTGGACCCAAGGGTCAAACAGCCCTGGCTGGGATCTCTGTGGTCTGGCATGGAGCCAGCCAGCAAGCAAGAGACCAGTCAACTCACAGGGCTCGGAGAAGCCTCAGTGCCAAGCCTAGGCAGCAGCTGAATGAAGAGACCACAGAGTGAGTGCTGTTTCCTCGGCAAGTCAGGAAAGTTTGGAAAGGAAACAGTTCCTAGGCTGGGCCTCTGAGCATGGGGCCTGGTAACTGGAGGGAGACAGAATGGGCGGGGGTGTCACGGAAGCCTGGCAGGGCTCAGGGAACCAGCTTTGCCTCCTGCAGAAGTGCAGTGTGCATGCATCGTTCCCGAGAGGGACAAGTGGCCCTTTGGCCAGGCTAGTGTTTTTGAACATTTATGACCACAACCCAGAGTTAGAAAGACATGTTACATCATGACGCCTTACATATACTGTATACACCTGTGTAACTGAAATAAACATCTCATAAAATAATTCCTCCTGGAACAGAAACAATAAAATGTGCTGAGGTTGGGCAGTTCCAGAGTTAATTCCACACTTTACAGCATCAGCTCTGGAACCGGGTTTTTCTCCATCTTTTCCTTCTGCCATCCTCAGCACGCTGGCTACTTCCTTGACATCACAATATGCCTGCCGTAGCCCCAGGTAACGCTTCACACAGCTGATTTCAGAGACATGAAAGGACCTGTTCTTCTCTCATGTCTCTTTTTAAAAGTAAAGAAACTTGTAGACTTTTTAATGATGGCTGGAGAGGGTATGGAGAAGAGGGAACCCTCCTACACTGTTGGTGGAAATGTAAGTTGGTGCAGCTGCTGTGGAAAACAGTATGGAGGTTCCTCAGAAAACTAAAAATTGGATTACTGTATGATCCAGCAATCTTACTCCTGGGCATATATCCAGACAAAACTATAATTCAAAAAGATCCATGCACCCCTGTGTTCATAGCAGTGCTATTCACAATAGCTAAGACATGAAAACAACCTAAATGTCCATCAACAGAGGAATGGTAAAGAAGATGTGGTACATACATACAGAGGAATACTACTCAGCCATAAAAAGGAACGGAACAATGCCATCTGCAGCAACACGGATACAGCTAGAGATTATCATACTAAGTGAAGTAAGTCAGAAAGACAAATAGCGTATGATATCACTTATATGTGGAATCTAAAATATGACACAGGTGAACCTATCAATGAAACAGAAACAGAATCACAGACAGAAAACAGACTTGTGGTTGCCAAGGGAGAGGGGGGCGGGGGAGGGACGGAGTGGGAGGTTGTGGTTAGCAGATGTTAAGCTTTTATATATAGAATGGATAAACAACAAGGTCCTACAGTATAGCACAGCGAACTATATTCAAAATCCCATGATAAACCATAATGGAAAAGAATATTAAAAAAAGAATTTATATATATATATATATATCTCACATATGAATCGCTTTGCTGTACAGCAGAATTTAACATATTGTGAATCAACTATACTTCAATAAAAAAATGTTTATACAATTTTTTTTAAAGTAAAGAAACTTCGCCTAGAAGCCCCCTTTGCTTACTACTCAGTGTGATCCCCAGACTGGCAGCATGTGAATCTACCTCCCCTGGGGGCTTGTTAGAAATACAGACCCTCACTCCAACCCAGACCTACAGACTCAGTCTACAGACTCTGCCTTGTAGCAAAATCCCAGGTGATTCACATGGGCAATCAAGCTTCAGAAATGTCTCCACAGCTGATTTCCCATCCTCGGCCAGAACTGCATCACACACTCAAACTGAAACCAATTACTGGCAGGCAGACTAGAATTACCATTATTGGCTTAGGTTAATCAAAATTCGCCCCCAGGGACTTCCCTGGCAGTCCAGTGGTTAAGACTCCATGCTTCCATTGCAGGGGGTATAGGTTCATCCCTGGTGGGGGAAGGAACTAAGATCCCCCAGGCCACGAGGCGAGGCCAAAAAAACCAAAAAGAATTCACCCCCAGGGGCTGAGGAGGAAGTCTAGTTTTCCTTGAAGCTGGATACTTGAACAATGTCAAGACTCTATCAGTAAAAAAAGAAGAGGGCTTCCCTGGTGGCGCAGTGGTTGAGAATCTGCCTGCCAATGCAGGGGACACGGGTTCAAGCCCTGGTCTGGGAAGATCCCACATGCCGCGGAGCAACTGGACCCGTGAGCCACAATTACTGAGCCTGCGCGTCTGGAGCCTGTGCTCTGCAACAAGAGAGGCCACGACAGTGAGAGGCCCGCGCACCGCGATGAAGAGTGGCCCCCACTTGCCACAACTAGAGAAAGCCCTCGCACAGCAACGAAGACCCAACACGGCCATAAATAAATAAATAAATAAATAAAATTAAAAAGAAGAGATTGGGGGAAAGTTTTTGGTAGGCAGTTAACAAAGTGTATCCCAGGGAAACAGACAGATAAGCAGGTAAATTATAAAACAGTGTGATAAGTACTAAGATTGAGATATTAAATGTGCTGTTAGAGCCCAGAGGAAAAAAAATTAACTAACTGCTTTGGGATGTTGAAGAAAACTTCACAGAATAGGTGACACCTGAGGAGGGTTGTGAAGGATGAATAAGAGCTTTCCTGCAGATACCAGGGTGAAGGATATTCCAAGCAAAAGGAAGAGCATGTGCAAAGACAAAATGTGTTGCAGCATATTTCTCTTTTGCAACTATGTGAATTCCTCCTGAATTCATCACTAAAAGCTCTGGATCATGGGATGTTTTGGGAGAGAGAAGATGCACCAGAAGATATGGCTGGAGAAAGCGGATAGAGCTGGGAGTTATGCTGCAACATTCTTCAGAAGAACAAGGCTTTCTTTAGTCCCAAAGGATCCACTCATCCCCTCTTACTTAGGAATTTTTCCCAGGAATGTTAACTCTCTCACACAGATTAAGCCATGTAAACCCTCTGTCCTGGGTGTTCAAATCAAGGGAAACATAAAACGGAGGAAACAAAAATACCTCCATCCACTGGCCAGGTCTGAGGTTGACTTTTAGATGCTGCTTAACCAGGATAGAAAGTGAAAACACTGTCCGTCAAAGACAACGTTCCTGACTGTCAGCTGCTTCTCTTCTGTCCCTGCAAGGAACAGGCAGCTGGAGAATTCATAAGATTGGGAGCCTTGATTCGGAATTAATTATTCCCCTCTTCAAAAATGACGTTGAATTAGGTGGAAAGGTAAGAGGAATGGGGCCTTTTATATCCTTTAATGATATTCTGAGTGCTTAATCTAAGTCTTTAATTATGATTCTAGAAATTGACTATCCCCCAAAATGGCCCACCTCAATCAAGGCTGGGGCTCTATTTAGAAAGATACCAGTTTAAGAAATATCTAAAATAATTTAGAACTGGTTTTCACTGAAACTGCTCAATCTAACAGACCAGGGATTGTCAAACTCTGCTGCCAAGGAACAGGGGTGCCCATCACATCCCTAAATCAAACAACGGCCAGCTCTTCCTGATTCACAGAAATTCATGGAGAGAATATTTAGGTTTTTTCCCAAAAATTATTTTCTCAAACACTTCTCCTGGGTTATTATTTATCTATAAGGATTCTGCAGCAAAATATATATTCGGTATTTTTAAATCTAACATTTAAAATGCTCATGGCATCCTGTAAATAGCCTCCTGATTTCCAGATGCTGCCTCACCAGAATACATTTGGGACTCATGTATAACCATCAACCAACTAAAGAATCTTCCCTGAGAGAATCATCTAAACACAATCTATTTGCAATATGTGGACACATAGTAATGTGTATGAATGTGTATGAAACTATAAACATGATCATTTTTCACACTAGTAGAATTTTTCTTCTTTGGTGGGCTATATTCCAGGTCCTTACATTTTTCTTCCAACAAATGTAGCAACTAAATTACAAGTCAGCTTAAAAAGCGTATTATAAGTGGGTATGGGGAATTAATACGGAACAAAATGTCAATGATTTTGCCAGTCACATCATACACATTATCTCATTCAGTCTTCAAAGTAAATAATATTTTTCTCATTTTTCTTATAAGGAAAAGTTTCAGGGAGGGTGTCGTGCTCAAGATTATATGACCCAATGAGTGGTGAACCAGGGTTTGAACCAAAGTCTTTGACTTCACACTGCCTATTCATATTGAGTAGGGAATGTTCTGCATACACCAGCTCACCATTACAAAGTCTATTTGAAAAGGTTTTCAGTGCAACTTTAGTCCATTGAGCTAAAACAGCTATTTGAAAAACATTCTGGTAGATGATGGGATGCATAGACAATGAAGACACAGCCCTCTCAGGCCTGGAGGAGCCCACAGTCTGAGGCAGGAAGGCAGAAGCCATAAGGCAGAATGTGATAAATGCTATTCAGAGGCACAAGATGTTCATCCCGCCAGCAATGCTCTCCCACGTTCACACCCTGGTGAGCTCCCAGCTCTTCTAAAACCCAGGGCCGCCTACTCTAAGAAGCCAACCAGAAACCCCCTCTGCCACTTTCTCTTCTGCTTCTGTAGCACCTTACACAATCCCCTCATCAAACTATTAACTCTATGCATTGCATGTCTGTCTTCCCCACTAGGCTTTGATTTGTTTTAAGAAATAAGGGTTATCTGGCTATCACCTCACACACTTTTTTGGAGACCAGAGTTAGTCAGCTATCTGGATCATGTGACCCTACCTAAACATTAGGTTCATTGAGAAAAGATATTCTTCCCACAGCAAGAAAGAGGGTTCCTAGGTCAAGGGCACACTCAAAACTTATCTGTCCTACTAGAACCTCTAAACAAGATCTCAGGGTCCACTTACAGAAGCATGTGAAGTGAGCACCTCAATGAGGTAGCTTCTTTTTTATTTCTAAATATTCTATATTCCTAGCACACTGCCTGGTACATAGCAGATGCTTGATATGTGATTAATAAATGAATGATTGAATGAATGAAAAAACAGAATCTTCCATATTGAATATGTACTTAGGAGATGGATTATATGGGATACTAGAGGCTTTTCTCATTTGAAAAGAACATTATGTTAGTGTGTTTTCCAAAGGTATTATTTAAGCTCAAATTCAAATTAAAAATGGGAACATATTAACTCACATTGGAACTTGGAAACTGGCTCAGAAATTATGCTACAGGGGCAATTCCCTCCTTGTTTTAAAGCCTTGCTTCTGGACTTCCTAACGCTTCCTTTGTTTCTGGCATTCTACAGGGCGCTCACAGGATTGCTGAGTATGCCAGCAAAGAATCCATTCCCAGCAAGGATCCATTAAGTCTTTGGGTCCAACTCAAGACTCAGTTCTCAGCATCCTCTAGGATGTTACACCACAGTTCTCACTACCTTGCACTAACTTGTTCATCTTCTGTAGTGTTAAAAAGACCATGGAGCTTGTCTTCTTAGGTATCTAGAAAGCTCCTTAAAAGCTAAACCTGTCTTCCACTTGTTTTGAATTCACTATTAGCAAATGTGTGCTAACACCAGCCAGAGAAAATAGAAGATACTCAATAAACATTTGTTGAATGAATGGCTGGGAATGTCTCACATTTTTATGGCAAATCCTTACTTATCAAAGAACATTAATGTACCTAATGTCATTTGAGCTTTAGATTAAGGAGGTACACAGGTTGATACTCCACTTTATAGATGAAGAAGCAGAAATACAGAAAAGAGAAATGATTTGTTCAGAAAAAAAAGAAAAACAGGACTGAATTTCAGATAAACAAATAAATTTTAGTGTAAATATGAGACCACTGCCAAAATGCATGGGACTTAATGATACTAAAAAATTGTTCATTATATTTACCAGAAATTAAAATTTAACTATGTCTTGTGTTTTCTCTGGCAAGCCTACACCAGTGCAGTTTGTTGGTGGCAAAAGGCAAAAGGAAATCATTTCATCATGATCAAATTGCTGAAATGTCCACATTAGTCTATAATTAAACTGAAAACAAAATGACGGAAATCAAGAGATGCCTGAGTTGAAACGTTATCAATATGGGCAATGAAATTTTGTCACAATTCCCAAGCTCTTTAGGAAGAGGCCAATTTAGCCCAAAGTAACTACAGTAAGATATTTCATGAGATATTTTAGATGTAGTGAGGGTTCTATCTTGTACCTAAGATGGAATTTGGGCAACTCTGGCAAACTTCCAGAGCCAGCCCCCAAAGAATTCTATTTGCTGAAAGACCTAAGAGCCCCAGGCAGAGAGATACCAAGTTTTTATTATTTGCCTACTCTGTGGCGACACAGAGATGAACAAGACAGGTAGGCTTCTGCCTTCCCGGAGCAGAGAGCCTAACTGTAGAAAATTCCCCTTAAGGGGCCAAGAGGCTAGAAACATCCCACTTGGCCAAGTAACCTGTCCTCAGAAACTGAGAACAGCTATTTAGATTACAGCAGTATTTGTCCTACAAACTATCCCATGTTCATCTTCCTGGACTGCATCCCAGAAAGAGAGAGGACTACAAGGAAGAGAAAAGAGCTGTTTCCCTACAGCTTCTGTAAAGCACGGAGAGTACAAGTAGCCCTGCATTCCACCAAGACTCACAGAGTGTAATATGGGCTGGAAGAGGGCATCCTCCCTTCCCTCCCTGCACATCTATAACAGGCTTTGACATAGAAGAGAAGAGGGTATGGCAAACTTAGGAGAAGGCTCATTCAAGAACACACGTGTGAAACCCCCAGAAACACCCAAACATACTTTGGGAGGAATTTGCAAGGGTGGGAGGTTCTCTGTTAGCAGGTTAGGGCAGGAGATGATGAAAAATTGAGATGACCCCCCCTGAGTGCCACTGGCTGATGAGCCTTGGGAGTCCTGGGCTACATGAGGCAGCTGATTACACTCAATTGTCAACCATTAAATTCTGGAATATCACCATGCCCAGTTTCAACCAGGTCAAAACCACGTGGCAGCATATCTGGGCTTCTTTATTAATTTTATCTTTCCGAATTTACCTCTAATGATTTAAATGATTTAAATCATTCAAAGTGGTTAAAACATTTTTCATCATCCTAATACATATAATTTTTACTCAACTCTTTAAATACCTTGGCAGGCACATTAAAGGACAAGATAAAATATTAAAATTTTCCAAGATAAGACAACCTTCTAGTTCATAAGAACTATATTGCAACAGCCCTTACAGAGAAATATAATACGAGGGACTTGGGAATTAAATGTAACTAATCCTATCCTAGGGTTCATCTAATGAGCTGCTCAAGACTTCATGCTTTCCTTTGCCACTGGCACATCTGCCAGGTGATTAAAGATGCTTTTTTGAGAAGCAGAACAGGTGCAATAGTTAAGATTTTCCACAGGAAGAGACAAACATAAAAAAAACCCAGGGTGGAGCACAATTCACTTGCTAGTGTTTTACAGGGGAAAATTTTTTAAAACAAAAAAGAATTTGTTAATTTATCCTAAATTTATATACAGTACTATGCAAAAACATGAAGAGTCATTTTTCTCATCTTTAAGGAGAGGCTAATAACTATTATAGATTTCTTAAATAGGGCAACATTCATTCCGTTTTGTTTATTTATTTCATTTCATTCTATTTTTTTCTATAGATGTCTCCAAGAATTCTCACTGGCTTTTCTAGCTCAGCTTACCCTCCGGTGTAAAGTAGTCAAGGTCCCAGTAAAATATACTTTTTCATATTGACACATTTTTTGGTAATTTTATCTCTTAATTTAAAAAGTGCCTCAACTGAGTTTCCAAATATGACCCACCCACCCACTCTCTAATTTTCCTTATCTTTCAGAAGCCATAGCTCATGGATGGCTGAACCTCAGATCTGTCCTACCTTCTGGAACAATGTTTCTCTCTTCCATTTTCCATCAGCCACAACCCCTCTGAAGCCCCTCTGCCTTTTATAATCTACATGTATGATGTCACACCACACCCCCTCATTCTAATTTTCTCCTCAGACTTTCTCTTGGCAAATGCCTCAGTAAGTTCACATTTAAAAGAGGTCAACCATTCTGCTATGAAACTAGCATCTATTAAAAAAAATTAACAGCATTTCATCAAATAAAAACCAAAAAGAGTATTAAAATACAAATGTGTGTCGATCCATGTACTGATGCATGATTCCTATTGTAACTGAAGTAAGTTGTGATAAATAAAAGATGCATGGTATAATCCCTAGAGCAAGCACTAAATGCAAAGAAATATACCTAAAAAGCCAATAGATGAATTAAAATTTTACTAAAAACATTTCATGTACAAAAAAGAAGACAGGAAAGGAGTTACAGAGGAACAAAAAGAGATGATGTAAGTTGAAAACAAATGACAAAATGGTAGACCTAAATTCAACTGCATCATTAATTACATTGAATGTAAGAAACACTCTGATCAAAAGATAGAGATATTCAGACTATATAAAAAGCAACACTCAGCTGTATGCTGTCTATCACAGAAGCATTTAAAATACAAAGGTTAAAAAAAAATTGAAAGTAAAATGATGAAAAAGACATATCATGCAAACAGTAAGCATAAGAAAGATGAAGAGACTCTATTAATATCAGACAAGATAGACTTTAAGACAAGGAAACTTTCCAGAGACAGGAAAAAGTTAAGATATAACAATCATACGTGTATGACACCTAATAAAAGAGCTGCATAATACATAAAGCTAAAGCTGTCTAAACTGAAATAGACAACAGTCAGAGCCAAGTTTTTCACACTCCCTTCTCAGTAATTGATAGAACAAGTAGACATAAAATCAGTAAAAATATAGAAAACTTGAACAAAACTACCACCCAATGTGACCAAATTCACATTTATTGATGCTCCACCTAACAACAGCAGTATTTTCAAGTGCATGTGAAACATTCACCAAGATAGACCATATGCCAGGACAGAAAAATAATCTCAGTAAATATAAAAATATTGAACTCACATAGCATGTGTCTTATGACCCACAACAGAAAAAAATTAGAACTTATTAACAAAAATATATCTGAACTATATCCATATATTTGGAAATTAAGCAATATACTTCTAAATAACCCAAAGATCAGAGAAATAAATCACAAAACAAATTAGAAGATATTCAGAGCTAAATTAAACTGAAAACACAAGATATCAAAACTTACGGGATTTAGCTAAAGAAGTGCTTATAGGAAAATTTATAGTTTCCAATGTTTATAATAGAAATGAAAAAAAGCCTAAAATCAGATATCCAAAATTCCCCTTTTAAAAGCTAAAAAAAGAATCAGTAAACCACAAAATAAGTAAAAGAAAGGAAATAACATTAGAAAGTTAAAAATAAAAATTAGGGCTTCCCTGGTGGCACAGTGGTTGAGAATCTACCTGCTAATGCAGGGGACACGGGTTCGAGCCCAGGTCTGGGAAGATCCCACATGCCGCGGAGCAACTAGGCCCGTGAGCCACAACTACTGAGCCTGCGCGTTGGGAGCCTGTGCTCCGCAACAAGAGAGGTCACGATAGTGAGAGGCCCGCGCACCGCGATGAAGACTGGCCCCTGCTTGCCGCAACTAGAGAAAGCCCTCGCACAGAAACGAAGACCCAACATAGCCAAAAATAAATAAATAAATAAATAAATAAAAATTAAAATTAAAAATTAAAATTAAACAATAGATAAAATCAATAAAACTAAAATAAATTTCTTTGAAAAGATGAATAAAATTGATATACATCTACCCATACTGATCAAGAATAAAAGAGAGAAGAAACAAATTACCAATATCAGGAATGAAAGAGAGGACTTTACCACAGAACCTACAGAAATTAAAAGGATGATAGGAAATATTATTAATAACTTTATGGGCATTCTTCATTTCTGCCGAAGCCTGAAACTCTGCTTGCTCTGCCAAGACTAGAACTTCCTCCTCTTCAACTAGCACTCCAGACAACCTCCAAGGACCAGCACTTCTGAAACAGGTCTTGGTGTTCCGACTGGGTGTCAGGCCTGAGCCTTGGAGGTGGGAGAGCCACGTTCAGGACACTGGATCACCAGAGACCTCCTGGTCCCATGTAACATCAATCGGTGAGAGCTCTCCCAGAGATCTCCAACTCAACACTAAGACCCAGCTCCACTCAACAACCAGCAAGCTCCAGCGCTGGACACCCCACACCAAACAAATAGCAAGACAGGAACACAACCCCACCCATTAGCAGAGAGGCTGCCTTAAATCATACTAAGTTCACAGACACCCCAAAACACACCACCAGACGTGGTCCTGCCCACCAGAAAGACAAGATCCAGCCTCATCCACCAGAACACAGGCACCAGTCCCCTCCAGCAGGAAGTCTACACAACCCACTGAACCAACCTTAGCCACTGGGGGTAGACACCAAAAACAATGGGAACTACGAACCTGCAGCCTGCAAAAAGGAGACCCCCCCAAACACAGTAAGTTAAGCAAAATGAGAAGACAGAGAAACACACGGCAGATAAAGGAGCAAGGTAAAAACCCATCAGACCAAACAAATGAAGAGGAAATAGGCAGTCTACTTGAAAACGAATTCAGAGTAATGATAGTAAAGATGATCCAAAATCTTGGAAACAGAATGGAGAAAATACAAGAAACATTTAACAAGGACCTAGAAGAACTAAAGAGCAAACAAACAATGATGAACAACACAATAAATGAAATTAAAAATTCTCTAGAAGGAATCAATAGCAGAATAACTGAGGCAGAAGAACAGATAAGTGACCTAGAAGATAAAATAGTGGCAATAACTACTGCAGAGCAGAATAAAGAAAAAAAGAATGAAAAGAATTGAGGACAGTCTCAGAGACCTCTGGGACAACATTAAACGCACCAACATTCGAATTACAGGGGTCCCAGAAGAAGAAGAGAAAAAGAAAGGGACTGAGAAAATATCTGAAGAGATTATAGTTGAAAACTTCCCTAATATGGGAAAGGAAATAGTCTACCAAGTTCAGGAAGCACAGAGAGTCCCATATAGGATAAATCCAAGGAGAAACATGCCAAGACACATATTAATCAAACTATCAAAAATTAAATACAAAGAAAAAATATTAAAAGCAGCAAGGGAAAAGCAACAAATAACATATAAGGGAATCCCCATAAGGTTAACAGCTGATCTTTCAACAAAAACTCTGCAAGCCAGAAGGGAGTGGCAGGACACATTTAAAGTGATGAAAGGGAAAAACCTACAATGAAGATTACTCTACCCAGCAAGGATCTCATTCAGATTGGATGGAGAAATTAAAACCTTTACCAACAACCAAAAGCTAAGAGAATTCAGCACCACTAAACCAGCTTTACCACAAATGCTAAAGGAACTTCTCTAGGCAGGAAACACAAGAGAAGGAAAAGACTTATAATAACAAACCCAAAACAATTAAGAAAATGGTAATAGGAACATACATATCAATAATTACCTTAAATGTAACTGGATTAAATGCTCCAACCAAAAGACATAGACTGGCTGAATGGATACAAAAACAAGACCTGTACATATGCTGTCTACAAGAGACCCACTTCAGACCTAGGGACACATACAGACTGAAAGTGAGGGGATGGAAAAAGATATTCCATGCAAATGGAAATCAAAAGAGAGCTGGAGTAGCAACTCTCATATCAGACAAAATAGACTTTAAAATAAAGACTATTACAAGAGACAAAGAAGGACACTAAATAATGATCAAGGGATCAATCCAGAAGAAGATATAACAATTGTAAATATTTAGGCACCCAACATAGGAGCACCTCAATACATAAGGCAAATGCTAACAGCCATAAAAGGAGAAATCGACAGTAACACAATAATAGTAGGGGACTTTAACACCCCACTTTCACCATTGGACAGAACAACCAAAATGAAAATAAATAAGGGAAAACAAGCTTTAAATGATAACATTAAACAAGATGCACTTAATTGATATTTATAGGACATTCCATCCAAAAACAACAGAATACACTTTCTTCTCAAGTGCTCATGGAACATTCTCCAGGATAGATCATATCTTGGGTCACAAATCAAGCCTTGGTAAATTTAAGAAAACTGAAATCCTATCAACTATCTTTTCCGACCACAACGCTATGAGACTAGATATCAATTACAGGAAAAAATCTGTAAAAAATACAAACACATGGAGGCTAAACAATACGTTACTAAATAACCAAGAGATCACTGAAGAAATCAAAGAGGAAATCAAAAAATACTTAGAAACAAATGACAATGAAAACATGATGACCCAAAACCTATGGGATGCAGCAAAAGCAGTTCTAAGAGGGAAGTTTATAGCAATAAAATCCTACCTCAGAAAACAAGAAACGTCTCAAATAAACAACCTAACCTTACACGTAAAGCAATTAGAGAAAGAAGAACAAAAAAACCCCAAAGTTAGCAGAAGGAAAGACATCATAAAGACCAGATCAGAAATAAGTGAAAAAGAAATGAAGGAAACGATAGCGAAGATCAATACAACTAAAAGCTGGTTCTTTGAGAAGATAAACAAAATTGATAAACCATTAGCCAGACTCATCAAGAAAAAAAGGGAGAAGACTCAAATCAACAGAATTAGAAATGAAAAAGGAGAAGTAACAACTGACACTACAGAAATACAAAGGATCATGATAGGTTACTACAAGCAACTAGATGCCAATAAAATGGACAACCTGGAAGAAATGGACAGATTCTTAGAAAAGCACAACCTTCCAAGACTGAACCAGGAAGAAAGAGAAAATATAAACAGACCAATATCAAGCACTGAAATTAAGACTGAGACTGTGATAAAAAATCTGGCAAAAAACCAAAGCCCAGGACCAGATGGCTTCACAGGCGAATTCTATCAAACATTTAGAGAAGAGCTAACACCTATCTTTCTCAAACTCTTCCAAAATTTAGCAGAGGGAGGAACACTCCCAAACTCATTCTACGAGGCCACCATCACCCTGATACCAAAACCAGACAAAGATGTCACAAAAAAAGAAAACTACAGGCTAATATCACTGATGAACATAGATGCGAAAACCCTCAACAAAATACTAGCAAACAGAATCCAACAGCACATTAAAAGGATCATACACCATGATCAAGTGGGGTTTATCCCAGGAATGCAAGGAGTCTTCAATATACGCAAATCAATCAACGTGATACACCATATTAACAAATTGAAGGAGAAAAACTATATGATCATCTCAATAGATGCAGAAAAAGCTTTCGACAAAGTTCAACACCCATTTATGATGAAAACCCTCCAGAAAGTAGGCATAGAGGGAACTTTCCTCAACATAATAAAGAGTGTATATGACAAACCCACAGCCAATATCGTTCTCAATGGTGAAAAATTGAAACCATTTCCACTAAGATCAGGAACAAGACAAGGTTGCCCACTCTCACCACTATTATTCAACATAGTTTTGGAAGTTTTAGCCATGGCATCAGAGCTAAAAAAGAAATGAAAGGAATCCAAATCAGAAAAGAAGTAAAACTGTCATTGTTTGCAGATGACATGATACTATACATAGGGAATCCTAAAGATTCCCTATGATACTATACATAGGGAATCCTACCAGAAAACTACTAGAGCTACTCAATGAATCTGATAAAGTAGCAGGATACAAAATTAATGCACAGAAATCTCCTGCATTTCTATACACTAATGATGAAAAATCTGCAACAGAAATTAAGGAAACACTCCCATTTACCATTGCAACAAAAAGAATAAAATACCTAGGAATAAACCTACCTAAGGAGACAAAACACCTGTATGCAGAAAACTATAAGACACTGATGAAAGAAATTAAAGATGATACATACAGACGGAGAGATATACCATGTTCTTGGATTGAAAGAATCAACATTGTGAAAAAGACTATAGTACCCAAAGCAATCTACAGATTCAATGCAATCCCTATCAAACTACCAATGGCATTTTTCACAGAACTTGGACAAAAAATTTCACAATTTGTATGGAAACACAAAAGACCCCAAATAACCAAAGCAATCTTGGAAAGAAAATCGGAGCTGGAAGAATCAGGCTCCCTGACTTCAGATTATACTACAAAGCTACAGTAATCAAGACAGTATGGAACTGGCACAAAAACAGAAATACAGATCAATGGAACAGGATAGAAAGCCCAGAGATAAACTCACGCACATATGGTCACCTTCTCTTTGATAAAGGAGGCAAGAATATACAATGGAGAAAAGACAGCCTCTTCAGTAAGTGGTGCTGGGAAAAATGGACAGCTACATGTAAAAGAATGAAATTAGAACACTCATTAACACCATACACAAAAATAAACTCAAAATGGATTAAAGACCTAAATGCAAGGCAAGACACTATAAAACTCTCAGAGGAAAACATAGGCTGAACACTCTATGACATAAATCACAGCAAGATCCTTTTTGACCCTCCTCCTAAAGAAATGGAAATAAAAACAAAAATAAACAAATGGGACTTAATGAAACTTAAAAGCTTTTGCACAGGAAAGGAAACCATAAACTAGGCAAAAAGACAACCCTCAGAATGGGAGAAAATATTTGCAAACGAATCAACTGACAAAGGATTAATCTCCAAAATATACAAGCAGCTCATGCAGCTCAATATCAAAAAAACAAACAACCCAATCAAAAAATGGGCAGAAGACCTAAAGAGACATTTCTCCAAAGAAGATATACAGATTACCAACAAACACATGAAAGGATGCTCAACATCACTAATCATTAGAGAAATGCAAATCAAAACTACAATGAGGTATCACTGCACACCGGTCAGAATGGCCATCATCAAAATGTCTACAAACAGTAAATGCTGGAGAGGGTGTGGAGAAAAGGGAACCCTCTTGCACTGTTGGTGGGAATGTAAATTGATAGAACCACTATGGAGAACAGTATGGAGGTTCCTTAAAAAACTAAAAGTAGAACGACCATACGACCCAGCAATCCCACTCCTGGGCATATCCCCTGAGAAAACCATAATTCAAAAAGAGTCATGTACCACCATGTTCACTGAAGCACTATTTACAACAGCCAGGACATGGAAGCAACCTAAGTGTCCACTGACAGATGAATGGATAAAGAAGATGAGGCACATATATACAATGGAATATTACTCAGCCATAAAAAGAAACGAAATTGAGTTATTTGTAGTGAGGTGGATGGACCTAGAGTCTGTCATACAGAGTGAAGTAAGTCAGAAAGAGAAAAACAAATACCGTATGCTAACACATATATATGGAATCTAAAAAAAAAAGGTTCTGAAGAATCTAGGGGCAGGACAGGAGTAAAGATGCAGACATAGAGAATGGACTTGAGGACACAGGGAGAGGCAAGGATAAGCTGGGACGAAGTGAGAGAGTGGCATGGACATATATACACTACCACATGTAAAATAGATAGCTAGTGGGAAGCAGCCGCATAGCACAGGGAGATCAGTTCGGTGTTTTGTGACCACTTAGAGGGGTGGGATAGGGAGGGTGGGAGGGAGACGCAAGAGGGAGGGGATATGGGGATATATGTATACGTATAGCTGATTCACTTTGTTATACAGCAGAAACTAACACAACAACGTAAAGTAATTATACTCCAATAAAGATGCTAAAAAAAATTAATAACTTTATGCCAATAAACCCAACTATATAGATGAAGTAGACAAAGTCTTTGAAAGACACAAATAACCAAAACTATCTCAGGATGAAATAGAGAACCTAAATAGTTCTATATTAATTCTTTAAAATTGAAAGTACAATTTGCATCCTTTGCATTAAGAAAATGTATGCCAGGAGAACTTCACAGGTGAATTCTAACAAACATTTAAAGAAGAAATAATACCAATCCTACACAGAATCTTTCAGAATATATAGGAGAGAATACTTCCTCTATTTGTTTCCTATAGCTGGTGCAACAAATTACCATAAACTTGCTGGCTTAAAAAACAACAGGAATTTATTCCCTTCACAATTCTGGAGGCCAGAAATCTAAATAGCATCACTGGGCCAAGATCAAGGTGTCAGCTGGGCTACACCCCCTCCAAAAGCTCTAGGTAGAATCCTTTTCTTGACTCTTCCAGCTTTTAGTGGCTGCCAGCATTCCTTGGCACGTGTCCCTGTTACTCCAGTCTATGCTTCTATGGTCTCACTGCCTCCCTCCTCTTCTGTATACCATCCCCTTTTCCATCTGTGTGAAATCTCCCTCTGCCTCTTGCTTGTAAAGACACTTACTGATTGCATTTAGAGACAATCTTTATAATCCAAGATAATCTTTGCATTTCAAGAAACTTAATCATATTGGCAAAATTCTACTTACATATAAGATGACAATCAGAGATTCTGGGGATTAGGGCATGGATATATCTCTTAGGACCTTATTTAGCTTACCACACTTCCCAACTTATTTTATTAACCCATATTACTGATACCAAAAACACTCAAAGGTATTATAAGAAAAGAATATCACTCATGAATATAAATACAAAATTCCTTTAAAAATATATTAGCAAACCAAATTCTGCAATATATACAAAGAATAATGCATTAAAATCAAGTAAATTTTATTTTAGGAATGCAAGGTTAGTTTAACATCTGAAAATCAATTAATATAATTCACCATATTAATCAAGTAAAGTAGGAAAACCTTATGATTATCTCAACAGATATAGATAATCTATTTAACAAAATTAAACACACATTCATGATAAAAGTTCTAAGCAAACTAGAAATAGAAGGAGATTTTCTCAACCTGGTGAACAGAAGTTATGAGACTCCTACAACTGACATTGTTCTTAATGGTGAAGGACTGCATGCTTTCTGCTTAAGATCAGTAACAAGGCAAGGATGTCTGCTCCCCTTATTTATTCCAGCAACTTACTGGAAGTCCTAGTCAATGCAGTAGGCAAGAAAAGGAAACCAAAGCATGCAGTTTGGAAAGAAATTAGATTGCCTGTATTTTTAGATAATCATATCATGTATATAATAAAATCCCAAAGAATCTACAAAACTGCTACTAGAACTAATAAGCGAATTTAGTAAGGTCACAAGGATCGAGGTCAACATACAAAAATCAATTGCATTTCCATGTATCAGCAAGGAACAACCAGAAAATGAAATTTAGAAAAAAATCCATGTATAGTAACACCAAAAAAACAAAATAAAATACTTAGGAATACATTTGATCAAACTTACACAATATCTTTGTATTGAAAACTACAAAACATTACTGAGAGAAATTAAAGAAGACCTAAATAAAAGGGTAAATATATCATGTGAATTGGAAGATTCAATCTCATTAAGATGCTATTTCTCCTCAAATTAACCTATCCACTCAATGCAATCTCCATCAAAACCCCAGCAGATGCTCTGTAGGAAATCACAAGCTGATTCTAAAATTTATTTGGGAATGAAAAGGACCTAGAAATACCAAAATACTTTGAAAAAGAACAGTTAGAAGACTTACACTGTCTGACCTCATACTTACGATAAACCTACGTCAGTATCGCGTTGACAAAAGCATAGGCATTTGGACCAGTGGAAAAGAATAAAGAGTCCAGAAATAGATCCATACTAGCACGACAATAAGAAGACAAACAATCCAATTTTAAAATGGACAAAAAATTGGGCATTTCATGAAAGAAGATATACTAATGGCCAATGAGTACACGAAAAGATACTCAGCATCACTAGTTATCAGAGAAATAAAAAATTAAAACCTCTATGAGATATCCCTGTCCACATATTAGAACAGCTAAAATTAAAAGAAATGACAATACCAAGTACTGGTGAGGAGTTAAAGCAACTCTAAATCTTATGTGTTGTTGGTGGAAGGGCACAATGGTAGAGGCACTCAGAAGACAGCCAGTAGTTTGTTTGTTTCATCAAATTCAACATACCATATGACCTAGTAATTCCAGTCCTAGGTATTTACCCAAGAGAAATTAAAGCATATGTGCACATACTGTATATGAATGTTCATAGCGGCATTGTTAATTATAGCCCTAAACTGGAAATATCCCAAAAGTCCATCAACTGTTAAATGGAATTCTATTCAGCAATAAAAAGAAACAAACTACTAATATACACATAGAATGGATAAATCTGTAAAACATTATTCATGGAGAAATAAGCCAGACACAAAAGACTATAGTATATGATTCCATTTTTATGTAATTCTAGAAAAGGTAAAAACTATAATGATAGCAAATCACTGATTGTCTGAGGCCAGGGATGATGGGGGTCAGGGATTGACTACAGAGAGGCACAAAGAAAGCTTGGGGGGTGGTGATAAAAATGTTCCATGTCTTTATTGTGGCGGTGATTACATGGATACACATTTGCCAAAACTCCTCAAACCATACACTTAAAATGAATGAATTAATCTCACTGTATCCAAATTAAACCTCAATAAATCTGCTTTTAATATATATATATATATATATATACATACACACACACACACACACATATATATATACACATACATATAGCAAAGATGAACCCAGTTTACTAATAATGGTGGCTATCGTTTATTGAATGTATGTTCCACGCAGGCCATAGCAGCTTCTCCCCAGATGAAAAAACAAATAAACTGAGCTGCAAAGGTGTTCAGTGACTTCTACAGGGTCACGCAGCTGGTAAGTGGCTGAGCCGGTGTTCAAATGCAGATGGATGGATTATCTGACTCTAAAGGCCTGTTCCACCAGCCAGACCACTATCTGTCCTGCTCTGAGGAAGCCAGAGGTGGTAACAGGGCAGTCACTGGGTAGCTGCAGGCCCGTCCTCAAGGGTCCACCCTGAATGCAGTCAGAACCTGAAAGGTCTTATCTGCCAGGCCAGCTCATGGAGCCCCGCAGTCACACTGATTGAGATCCCGGAGACTGAGTGCTTAATTATCCATTAATTCACTGTCCAAATTCTGCAGCCTGGGTATTATCTGTTGTAGCAAAGCTGACAAAGAGAAAATTATAATGCCAATGTCATGAACTATCCCTGAATTCTTGCAGGGAGATGGACTGACTGCAGCTTTGACAAAGGAGCCAGGACTAGAGCTTCAGCACTGAACACAGAAAGAACATCTTCCCTGAGAGCAGAGGCACTGCAGCTGAGATTCTCCCGCTGTACTATATAGTCTTTCATCCATGGCAGAAGGGATTCATGTTCTAGAACTGAAGCCAGGGAATGGAAAACTCGTAATCATAGAGACCACTTACTGCGCGTTTGCTGTGTGGTTCACATTTTGTGCCCATTACCTTATTCATTCATCCCAACCAATCTGTGAATTTTACAGATGAACTGAGGCTCAGAGAGGGTACGTTTCATCAGGTAACCAGGCTCCTCCACACGGCCGAGTGTTTTGGGGGAAATGGGTCAGCTCTGCAGCCTGTTGAGTCACTTCGCAATAGCAACGGCCAAGTTCTTCTAAGACCAGTAGATCTGACATTTCCCCTTAGCCAAAGCCTCACCGCAGAGCAGTAACTCTCCCCCTTCCCAATCACACAAGCATGGGTGTCCTGCGGCCTCTACGCTCCTCGGGCCGGGTTGGTGACGGCGAAGCTTGGAGACCAGAGCCGCTGCGTGCAGGCAGGAAGCAGGCGGCAAGACACTGGCGCCCTGTGTCGAGCCTAATGCAGAGTTGATCCATTGGCTGAGGGCCATGGAGACAGACGAAGCCCAGAGTCATCTGGAATTCGTTCAGCTGTTAAGCGTGACTTCTCAGAAGGTATCTAGAAAAATACCCAGAGCCTCTTCTTCCTACTTCCTCCCTGGAATGGAGACGTGATGGTTGCTGAAGCTCCTTCCATCTTGCGCCATGAGTCAAGTTTGAGAGGCAGGCCCCATACCAAAGATGGAAGAGCACGGAGTCACCAGGAGCCTGGGTCACTGACAGTGCACAGAGCCACTGCGCACGTGCCAACGTCCATCCTTCTCTGACGACAGAGAAAATAATCTAATTTGCTTAAGTCACTACAGTCAGGTCTCTGTGACTGGCAGCCAAATGCAATTTCTGAATGCATTCAGAATCGCTGTCTGAAAGCATCTTGTTATTTGTTTTCTTTTTCTATAGACGAATAGACTAATACAAGCCCTTCTCTGAGAAAGGGAAATAGGCAATCAGAAACGTGAGCTGCTATTTAAGAAGAGAGTCAACTTTAATTATGACTCTCTCACAGGGAAACTATGAAGCAAATCACTTGGGCTTAAAGTGCTTTTGTTTATTCTGGATGCTGTGCTATAAAATGCCTTGCTCTGTGATGATAAGGAAGCTGAATTTATGGCCTAGTGAACTAAACAATTAAAAGGAAAACTATTTGCTAACTAATCAGATTGAGGCAAAGGTCTCAAGGAATATAAATTTGACTCTTCTCTGTTTTCCTTCACAAGTCACAGATTTGTTCCCTGCTACCCAATGCAAAGAGATAAGGGCCCTCTTATAAAATTATTTTACTACAAGGCGTATCTTTACCCAATTAAAATGCATACTTCCTGTGTTTATGAAGGTTAAGGTTTGCGAAATATGTTTTGGTTAATAGTAGGAAATCATGGAACATGGCAAATGTGGGTTTAGGGATAATATATGAATTCAGCTTAATGTTAACTGTTTCATATATAACTAGCTTACGATGAACTAACCAAGTTTCTTTCCCATTTCCTGCCTTAAATTGAGTCACTTGTTTTACACTCGCTACACAAATTCTAGTTGAGCTTTTGATGTTTTGAGGTGGCTATTACTATGTACGGAATGCCTGTTGCAGTTGTTTTAACAAGCCTGGATGAAATAAAAATATACCCGACAGATTCAACACCAAGTCGATGTGATATTTGATTCTTCATCTACATTAGCTTCTCCTCACAAAAAGAGCCCTCATATTTATACAGCAAATCACCCTCAGCCCCTGCCACTCCTCATGCCCTTAGTGGATGTCTAATCAACTACCATGTTTTTCCATTGACCATTTCACAGTTCTTTGAAATGCAGCACTCCGAGTGGTCTCCACCAATCAGATGGCATTTCCATGAAGAGTGACACCTATTTGCTATCCCTGATGTGTGTGAGTGTGTGTGTGTTTTCAAGTCATTAAACTATAAATTTAAAGGAGAGGGGTGAGAATACATCTCTGTCTCACCTTAAAAACTGTTACTTGACCTGTCAAAAGAACTTAGGAACAGGTTCTATAGAAATTTATTCAGTATTTTCAATCACCAGGGGCTTCTACTGAACTCGGCAGCCCAGCTCATAACCGATTCCTGTCTATAGACTCTAAGACATAGTCCAGAATTACCACAATTGTATGCAATTCCTAACATATTTGTTCACAGTTATTCAATGTATAACGCACTTATGCATATAATAGCCATGTCCAAGGATCTTACTTGCTACGTAAAATATTAACCTGAGAAGCTGATTTGAAGTTTACCAATAAGGAAACCATTATAATTTTAGACAGAATATCCAAAAAGCTAAGAGGCCAATAATTTTGTCAGAGCAAAGAGTTGCCTTTTAAAATATGGGGGTAGATTACATTTGGGGACCAGCCTGCTGGGATCATGCCCATAGAATGTAAAAGGTAAATAAACTCGCAGTGTTTCGTGGCCACCAATCACAGAGGTCCCTAAACATTCTGAAGATCTGAGACCTTCCCCTAGTGCTTCACTGAGCTTCAGTTCGCTGTGGTTGTTTAAGTGTACAATATTTGTCAGGGGAGGGGTGGCCGCCTCAGCAATGTGTTCCGGGATCTAGTCACAAAGGTGGAATCTACAAATGTACAGGCATTTAGCCCTGGACTGGATACAAGGGGGTTGGGAGTCTCTTGGTGTTATAGTCCCCAACCCACTTCATATGTCAGTAGACACATCCCAAAGCATAATCACAGCACCAGGCTGGAAGACCGAACCCAGGCTCTCACCAGTCAGTGTACTGGAAGTGTTTTTCCAAGATACTATTTCAGTTTCAAAATGAAATATAAATTGAATAAAAAACTCTCACGTGGCCTATTCCAGTTTTAATTTCATGTATGCTACCGTAAGCTGGAAAGAATTGCTTTTATCCTATTTGAAAGTCTTTGATAGCAGATACTAAGGAGGTGATTCCCATGTTGCCCAGGAAAAATGTGGTTAGAGAAGGGGTTTCTCAAGATATGGTGTTACCTTGAGAATATGAGAATACACACACACGTACATATATGTATATGTATAATATGTATAAAACGCATATATATGTATGTGTGTATATATATGTACACATATATAACACCAACACACACCTATACACATATTGTAAACAGTTATACACTGCATATGCATATTTTATATGTGTGGCTATATACGAATATTTGAGCTTTTTAGGAATGTCTGAATACAGCTTTACAGCTTTTTGGTCTTTTCAGCATTAGAAGGAGGCATTTGACCCAACCCAAGGGTAAGGCTGGCCCTTCCCAGGAGAGAATGAAAACCTTTCACTTCAATAAGAACTGCACAGGCCCAGGCCCCAAACTTGCAGCTGTGGACCATCCAGTCTTTATGTGCTGGGACCGTTCCTCCCTCACTCTCAGCAATGCCTGCAGGATGAGTTGTCGGCCCACCCTGGCCTGCCACCAGCATAGACTTCACCCACAGGGCCCTCAGGGCACTTGTAAGTGCAGAGGGGACCTCTGAACACCTAACAGGGTGACGGGGAGAAACCCACCATCTTCATCCTTCAGGGGGACACACCCATCCTGCCATTTTTTCCCCACAACTGGAAAGATAAAAGGCTTAACTAAAACCCATAATATTAGACAGCATGCCATACATTATTATGAAAGCACAGGAGAAAAGCCGATGTATCAAGTTCCTCACTTTTAGGCCTGAAGCCAATCGTGTTCTAAAAAAGGAACCTTACTCCCCGGACCGCTTGTCATTTTTTAGTGCTTGTATTAACAATTAGACCTGACTGCTGGGAAGCGATGTGTTTATATGCCAAGCTAATCGGCATCTGGCATTGCCTCACTCCTCTGGCCATGGAATGAATCAGCTAATTATTTCTGATCTGTAAGGTATTCTTTGTGGGGGAGGTCAGGGGTCCAACAGCACTCACGGCTCACCCTGGCCTGACTAGATAAGAAAGGGAAGGACCTCCTCCACCCTCAGGGTGTTGCTAAGATGCCGAGAAATGATGCTGGAGTGGACACTCCTCTCCACAGAGGAAATCAAGAGGTAAACATCCACAACGACCTTGGATTCACTCAGCACCCCTCGGAAGGAAATGTCACCGCAACACATAAATTCTCTTCCCTTCACAGGAACTGCCTTCGGGTACTAATAATCTATGCATCGTTCTCTTTGCAGGCACACACTTAAATACACCGGAAAACGGGAATTAGAACAAGAGAGACAGCCCCTCTCCGCCCCACTCCCCCATCATCCAGAATCCTGGCTTCTTGTCTTATTTGTTGTTCCTCATAAGAAATTACTCATGAGGAAGAGTGACTATCTAGACTCTCTCCCCTTGGGGTGGTTCTAGTACTTTTTTAATTTGACAGATAAAGTAGCCAGCAATGCAGGGGAGAGCTTAGCAGTTTGCACTCACTCACTCACTTTACTGATTCATAACCACGTCGAGCATTTACACAGCTCACGGTGCTCTAAATCTTTTATAAGCTCTCAGTTGTTATCATCCTTCAAGGGTCACCTTGCTTTATAAACGAGCAAATGCCATCAGAGACAGGAAGTGAGTAATTTAAAGGGCTGGAATGAGTCAGAAACAGAATTGGGAATGGGATTTAAAACTCCTGAGCCACCTTCTGTGTAGACTTGGAAGAAGGGGGGTCAGGAAGGTACCTGGGTGGGGAGATTGGGTGTGTGTGGCTCTTCAGTATTCTTATCATCAGGATACTGAGTCCCCAGCAAAATTGTGGGTTTTGCCTTTCATATTCCCATGGGAATCATTCATTTATTTATTCAGCCAACATGAGCTGGGCACCTGCCCTACCCCAAGTACTGGGTTAGGAGCTAAGGATGCAGAAGTCTAACGGAAGAGGCAGACATGAGCTACGTGATGACACAGCACAGTGACCTCACGGAAGCTTCGTACCTGAAGTCTGCTCACAGTTGTGGGGGACACAGACTGGGGAAGATCCCGCTCTCCTTGTGGATGGGAGGGAGTGGCCAGTGAAGATTCTCCAAGGGAGAGACAGTTGAACTTGTCACAAAAAGGTAGAAAAATGAGGGAAGGGCTGTCCAGGCAAAGGGAAAAACCCAAGTGAAGGCAGACGGTGAGTGAGAGCTTGGGTCCCCTGGGCATATGTTGTACAGGGAGGGCCCAGCTGGGTCCTGGGGACACAAGACAGTCTCCTGGCATTCAAGCGACCAAGGAGAGACAGCAAATGGAGACAGGCAGTGGGAGTCCACAGGAAGCAAGTCATGATGCAGAGGGGTGAGGAAGGGACAGCAAATAGGGACTCCTCTCTCAAGAAGTCTGACTGCGAAAAGGATAGAGATTTTGCTGACTCTCCTACACACAGACTGCCTCCATCCTGTCTCTTCAACAACATAAAAAGGGAAGAACATGAGCATCCGTCATCAATTCTCATTACTAAAAGTGGAATTTAATTTTTAAAAATATAATTCATGGGATAAATTACCAGTTTCTATTTTCCAAGAAAATCTGTTTTAGAGGATGACTTTGACTCTTACTTACCTATTGAAAAAAGGTGAATTTTGCTCTGCTATGAAATCTCTAGTAGGCAAGCCACGTATCTCCCTCTGCTCAGTTGTCAAAGGAAGCCGGACACGTGATGCGTCTAGAAGAAGGAAGAACTGGGTCTGCATGCCGTGTTCTCTTCAGAGTGCACTTCACAGACTCTAGGTGTCTTGGGGAGAAAAAAGTTTAAGTAAAATAAGTGATGGTGTCAGTGACTAAGTTTTGGCATAAGCTAGAGGAACTCTTCACAGACCACTGGACTGGCACATTCCAGAAAGTTCTCCCTGTGGGAGAGACAGGGTAGCCAGCTCAAGACCAGCACCCTTTCATGACAGTTGCCATCCAGCAGCCCAATTGTATGAGGCTTCCCATATATTCAGAGGAGGGGCAAATGAGCAGAAAGCATTCCACTCATGTCTGGAACTTCCCTTCTGGGACGTCTGGCTGTTGTCTGGTCCAGAGCCTCCAACCTTCACCCTCAATTTTTTTTCATCTGTTTATTTAAATAGATATAAAATCAGCCTATTTATTTCTTTTCTTTTAAGATTACTTGGGAAATATGTGCAAACCGCAAAGAGAAAAAAAATTCCCATAGTCCTACCACTTAAAAAACTGTATAAAATAAGAAGTGAAAATCTCCCCAGACATCAAACCCACACAGAGAAAATTTCTGAAATAATTTATTGTTTATCCATCCCTATTTTTTCTTAGTAGATATATATCTTTTCTAACAAACAAAAAAGGAATTGTACCATAAACTGAATTCCAACCTACTTTCTTCATTTAATGTATCTGGACATCTTTCCAGAAAATACTGTAGAGCTCCCTCTTTTTGGATGACTGCATAATATTCCATGGTATGGATGTAATAATTTATCCAACCTTATAAGGTAAATAAGTACTAGGGATGTGACATAAAACATGATAAATATAACTAACACTGCTGTATGCTGCATATGAAAGTTATTAAGAAAGTAAATCCTAAGAGTTCTCATCACAGGAAAAAAATTTTTTATCTATTTCTTTAATTTTGTACCTGTATGAGATGATAGATGTTCACTAAACTTATTGTGGTAATCACTCCATGATTAAACCATTATGCTGAATACCCTAAACTTACACAGTGTAGTACGTCAATTATATCTCAATAAAACTGGAAGAAAAAAAAGGAAAAGAATAATGTATTCAACCCTTAAGTTAATGATGCCTATCCACCCTTGTCTGTTTCAATGTTTTGCAGTTACCCACAAGGCTGCAATGACCATCCTTGCAGATGAGTCTCTATCACACCAATAACAATAAAGTTACAATAAATGGGAAGAACAATAAATGGGAGGAACATCAGCATCCAAAGCCAAGGTCAGTACTGCATCCTCATCCCCTTGATCATCATCAGCATTAGACACAGATGGACATTCTGCTTCTTAAAACACTCTCTCCTCTTCCTTTTGTGATAGCACACTCCTCGTGTTCCTCAACCACTACTTCTCAGTTTCTTTTCAAGCATTCATTCATTCACAGATATTTGCCATGTCTCCTACGGTGCCAGGTACTTTTCTGGGCATTGGGAACACAGCAGTGAATCAACAGCTGTCGTGGAGTTGACTGTTACAGGGAGGAGTGGTTAATGAGCTGTACTACAATGTGGGTAGTAATAAGGGCTATGAAGGAAACTAAAGCAGGTTAAGGAGAAAGAGAGTGTTGGGGGTGCTCTTTTCCATAGGGTGGTCAGGAGAGGTCCCTACGTGGAGGTGGCATTTGAGTAGGAAGTAGACAAAGCAGTGGTTGGAGCCCTGGGACCATCTAGGGAAGTGCATTGCCTGCAAGGGAAGAGCAGTGCAGAGGCCCTGAGGGGAGCCTGCCCGCACGTCCAGAACAAGAAGGCTGATGTGGCTGGACCTTAGTGAGGAGGGTGGGGCAACCAGAGCATCCTGTCAGCGGGGACTCTAGATTGTAGGAGTGAGCTGCTCTGATGGCTTATTCTTTTTTTTTTTTTTAATTTTTAAATTTTATTTATTTTTTTATACAGCAGGTTCTTATTAGTTATCTATCTTATACATATTAGTGTATACATGTCAATCCCAATTGCCCAATTCATCACACCACCACCACCCCCGCCCCCCGCTTTCCCCCCTTGGTGTCCATACGTTTGTTCTCTACATCTGTGTCTCTATTTCTGCCCTGCAAACTGGTTCATCTGTACCATTTTTCTAGGTTCCACATATATGCGTTAATATACAATATTTGTTTTTCTCTTTCTGACTTAACTTCACTCTGTATGACAGTCTCTAGATCCATCCACATCTCAACAAATGACCCAATTTCATTCCTTTTTATGGCTGAGTAATATTCCATTGTATATATGTACCACCTCTTCTTTATCCATTCGTCTGTCGATGGGCATTTAGGTTGCTTCCATGACCTGGCTAATGTAAACAGTGCTGCAATGAACATTGGAGTGCATGTGTCTTTTTGAATTATGGTTTTCTCTGGGTATATGCCCAGTAGTGGGATTGCTGGGTCATATGGTAATTCTATTTTTAGTTTTTTAAGGAACCTCCATACTGTTCTCCATAGTGGCTGTAAAAATTTACATTCCCACCAACAGTGCAAGAAGGTTCCCTTTTCTCCACACCCTCTCCTGCATTTGTTGTTTGTAGATTTTCTGATGATGCCCATTCTAACTGGTGTGAGGTGATACCTCATTGTAGTTTTGATTTGCATTTCTCTAATGATTAGTGATGTTGAGCAGCTTTCATGTGCTTCTTGGCCATCTGTATGTCTTCTTTGGAGAAATGTCTATTTAGGTCTTCTGCCCATTTTTTTGATTGGGTTGTTTGTTTTTTTAATATTGAGCTGCATGAGCTGTTTATATATTTTGGAGATTAATCCTTTGTCCATTGATTCGTTTGCAAATATTTTCTCCCGTTCTGAGGGTTGTCTTTTCATCTTGTTTATGGTTTCCTTTGCTGTGCAAAAGCTTTGAAGTTTCATTAGGTCCCATTTGTTTATTTTTGTTTTTATTTCCATTACTCTAGGAGGTGGATCAAAAAAGATCTTGCTGTGATGTATGTCAAAGAGTGTTCTTCCTATGTTTTCCTCTAAGAGTTTTAGAGTGTCCGGTCTTACATTTAGGTCTCGAATCCATTTTGAGTTTATTTTTGTGTATGGTGTTAGTGAGTGTTCTAATTTCATTCTTTTACATGTAGCTGTCCAGTTTTCCCAGCACCACTTATTGAAGAGACTGTCTTTTCTCCATTGTATATCCTTGCCTCCTCTGTCATAGATTAGTTGACCATAGGTACGTGGGTTTAACTCTGGGCTTTCTATCTTGTTCCATTGATCTATGTTCCTGTTTTTGTTCTGATGGCTTATTCTAAGGCATGGAAAGGAGTGGTGGGAATCCACAGGTCTCGCTGAGTGTTGGGATGTGAGGTGTAAGAGAAAGAGAGGAGTCCTTTGGGTCCTTTGCCTACCCTGCCTCTTCTGCCTACCCTCCAGATGTGGAAGGGGCCATGGGACTCTACTCCTCTCCACCTGTACATTTTCTAGAGGTGATTTCCTCTTATCTCAGGCTTTACGCACTACCTATATGCCTAGGCCACATTGATACCCAAATGCCTTCTGGATAGCTCCACTTGGATACCAAATACTCCACCTCAAATATAAACTGCTCAAATAGAACTCTTGATAACCACCAGCCCTCACCCTGCTCTGAAAGCTCCCCTCCCCCCATCTTAGTCATGGAAACCCTGTATGTATAAGAGCACAGGACTCTGGGACCAGCCGACCTGTGTCCCCACTCCACCACGTGCAGACCGTCTCTGTGACTGAAGTGTAGAGCGGAGGGATAAGTGATGGGTTGTTGTGAGACTTCAAAGATTTATGCTCGCAAAGTAGTCAGAACAGTGTCGGGCACTTGGTAAAATCCAGTGTCAGTGTTTTCTATTATATTTATGCCACTACTCCCGGCTGCCCATGCTCTGAAATCATCCTGACACACCACTCACTCAAAAACAAACAGGAGCTGGTCTAAGATCTGGGAGGTGGTCATGTCTCAAGAGAGCTGCAACAGTTATTTAATTAGTATTTAGTTAGGTGAGCTAGGGCAAGAGAAAGAGCACTTTATTATTTGAAATCAGCTAAGAATGTTTTCCAAATCTTACAAGCTGGGTGTACTGGGAAAGTTATTTAACATTTCTCTATATCCTCATATTTCAAATAGGAATAATATTACATACCCCTCGGGGTACTATAAACTTTAAATAGAATAATGCATATAAAGTGTGAGCTCAGTGCCAGATGATAGCTATTATTAAGATAAGGGATTTGGCTTTTTGAGCCTCAGAGTAGTCATGTGACATCAAATGAAAGAAGCAGTGACAATAAATTCCTCTCCAACAAACCCATCAGTCATCTGGGAAACAAAAAATGCAAAAGGCTTTTGTGAAGTCCCATGCTGCCCGGGGGAGGGTGCAGCCCAGGACCATGGTGGGATGGAAGTGTCCTCTGATTACAGCACCATCTCTCAAGGGTCACGTTTGTAACCAACCCAGACCCCAAGGGCAGGGCATGTTGAGAGCCCATTTTCCAACTGTCTGCTCCAGTTCTCAAGAGCAGAACAAAACCATTAATGTTTAATATTTAAACAAAAGTCTTCTGTTATTAATCACTTTAAGCCCCAGTGATGATTATTAAAACATAGTGGATAGGGTCTTATTTTTAAAGCTTGATTTTTAATGACTGAGATAGAAATCAGAACTAAAAAAACATTGAGCTCCCTTGTTTTTCAGAGATTTTTTTTTTTTTTTTTTTTTTCCTGTGGGACAGAGCCCTGGGGAGATTTCCTATCTCTCCTGAAAAGCTAGGGCTCCCTCTCTCCCCTCCGTAGCTTTTCCTCTGCATACCGTGGGCAGAACAGTATTCTCAGGGAGGGGCCTGGACACTCCCAACAGAACACGCCAGGCTGACTTCCCAGGCTCCGGGCCGCAGGGCCCCTCAGAGGGGGATCAGGTAAGAGGCCAGAACTTCTAGTAGCCCCCAGCCTCAACTCCTGACGCCACAGCCACAGCCTGTGGAAGCTGACCTCAGTTACAGGGTACAATGAACTTGCAATAAGTTCATTTTTTCATTGCTGGTCACCTCTGGGGAGTTTTGCGAGGTTGGTTGATCCTCTCTTATTTCCTAGGACAGCTGGACCTCCACCTTCACACTGGGACCAAGGAGGGGGGACTGTCAGGGGAGGAGGAGAAGGCAGGGAGCCTGGACCAGCCTCCACTCTGCTGTTCCCTGCAGGTATCAGAGCATAGGTGGGAGCTGGAGCTTCCAGACAACTGTGCAGCAAGGAGCTAAGTGGACCAGCCACTTCAGTGGAACAGGTGAGATAGCTGTAACGGCAGGGGGGAGATCCCTTGAATAATGGCAATAAAATATATAAAATTCCTAGGAATAAAGTTTCACAAGACATGTACAAGACCTATGTGAAGAAAACAATAAAATTCTGCTGAGGGAACACAGGATATTTGAATAAATGGAAAAATAATTCTATTTTTGAATACATCCTCCATATTATAAAAAATAACAACTCTCCTGAAATCAAACTGTACATTCAATGCAAATTCCAATAAAAGTTTTTAGGGTTTTTTTTTTCTTTGATATGGAAAAAAATTAATTTCAAAGTTCTGAAAGAATGAGCATGAATAAATAGCTAAGCAGAATAATGGAGTATTTGTCCTACTAGATATTAAAACGTATAAGTATAAAAAGTAAAGCATTAGGGCTTCCCTGGTGGCGCAGTGGTTGAGAATCTGCCTGCCAATGCAGGGGACACAGGTTCGAGCCCTGGTCTGGGAAGATCCCGCATGCCACGGAGCAACTGGGCCCGTGAGCCACAATTACTGAGCCTGCGCGTCTGGAGCCTGTGCTCCGCAGCAAGAGAGGCCGCGATGGTGAGAGGCCCGCGCACCGCGATGAAGAGTGGTCCCCGCTTGCCGCAGCTGGAGAAAGCCCTCGCACAGAAACGAAGACTCAACACAGTCATAAATAAATAAATAAAAGAACGTGAATTTCTAAAAAAAAAAAAAAAAACAAAACTAACTGCAAAAAAAAAAAAAAAAAGTAAAGCATTATACAATGATTAAAAGAAAGCTCAGTAGTACAGAATCCAGAAACTGATTCATATATTAATGAGATTCTGATACATGATAAAGGTGGACCATTCAACAAAATGAGCTGGGAAAACTGACTTAGTCATTTGGAAAAACAGAAATGACAAATCTCTACCATTGAAATAAATTTCAGATGGAGCAAATATCTAAATGTAAAAATACACATTTTAGTTAAAATACTGAAAGAAAACATAGGTAATCGATTCATATTCTTGATATGCAACTTTTTAGATGGTCACCGGACACTATATATCAACATTTTAAAGTCTGATCCAGCAATTCTATTCACAAGAATTTATCCCAAGGACATTATGGGTCAAATTCACAGAGAAATACGTATAAGGAAGTTCATTAAGCACTGTGTATAATGGTGAAAAATTTCAAACACTTTAAATATTGGTTAAATAAATTACAGTATATCCATACAATGAAACTCTAAACAGTCAATTAAAATAATGCTACATAACCACACTGACAGATACTGTCTGGGTGTCCCAAGGAAACGCTGCTCTTGTTCACAGTCCCAGTAGCAGTTCAAGTGCATGCCTGTTGCTCCAGCCTCACCAGCACAAGAGGGTGTCATCTACATGCTTGCTTTCAGGAGCTGTGGGTTTTTTCTGCCCGTTAACAGACAATTCTGCCCTATAGGCACGTGCTGTCAGCCTCAACTATGCATGGTTTGTCCTGCAATGTCCGCCAAATGACCAGCTGAAACAAGTGACAGTCTAGATCAGGAGACCTGTGCACCTGATCTGCAGACCAGAGCCACTTCACAAGGGCCCTGTGTCCCCTGGAATTACAGGCAACGTTTTGGTGTTTATGCAAATAATTGACCAATGACAGGATATTGCATCTATCGCGGAAATGTGTGGCATTTCCATGGTCACCTCCCCAGTGGGCTGTGGAAATAACTGAGTTCAGGCTGTGGAAAACTTAAGCTGTTACGTGAGATGCTAAAATTGCTACGCTTCCCAGACTGTAACATTCTGCCTGTGGCCTTGGGACCTGAAGACCAGATGCTGCACCCAGTAATAACTTCACTCTCATCCAACTTCAGTAACTCAAGATGGAGCCAATTTGGCGTTTTGATCTGGTACTTTCTGAGATTCAGCTGAGGCTGACTACCCCCCCAGACTGCCCCAGGAGAAATGGGAGATAAGAAGCATCGTCCACACCCGCACACAGAGTGCTGGAGACGAAAACTCTGCCAATGCAGAACCACCACTGGGAACTCGAGATGGACAGCCTCTGTTGCCTTTGGTTGAAAGGTGCAGAGGGCAGCTGTTTGGGCAATTTGAAGGGACTGTCAGGGGAAGAGAATTAAGTAAGCTAATTTAGAACCACACTAGAATACTTCTCAAAAAAATGACTCAGCTTGGGACATCGTTGAGAGTGATCACCTCTGAATGATTTTTATTTTCTTCCTTTTCATATGTTTGTTTGTTTGTTTACCTGAGTTGTCCTGACCCAAGATATAAAGATGGTGTTTATATAATAAAAGTGGTATAAATCACTATTCCAAACCTTTGAAGATTAGTTTTCAAACTGTTAAAAAATGTTGTAGGTCTCAATTACACTTCAGTAAAAATTTAAAATTTTTAATTTAAAAAAATTTTTGTAGGTGTGCCAGGAAATTTTCTATAGAAACCTGAACTTACAGCAATTTATAAGGAAGTGGTTATTGATTACAATGGAAGGAAAGACTGTAAACTGCCTGCGTTTCATGCAGGCCATCTAATTCCATTTAAAGAAGTTAACTAAGAGAAGAGAAAGATGAGGAACTAATGCAAAAGCAAAAACTCAGGAGTAAACCAGCAGCGAATAAAGACACAATTATGATCTCTGTGGCGTCTTACTTCTATGATTTATTTTACATTCTCCCCCTTCTGCGTATAAATAAAGAAAATAGAGACACAGTGTGTGGAAAGGTAAACTGAAGCCACTCTTTAATTAAAGAGGCAGAAACCCAGATGGGTTGTAATACTTTAAGGTTACAGCAAGGAGTACATCAAATAGATTCTGCTACATTTTTGATAAATTCCCTTCACAAATATGTAGAACGTTAGTAATCTGCCATGAGAGGAAAAACAAATCATAACAGCATCTTGATGAGGAAGAAAGTACACTTATGGGGAAAGGGCCAGCTGTTTCTTTCTGTGAGGAATAATGTACAGGACTCCAATAATTTTCAGTTTGAAAGCTGTGCTGTAGAGCACCACTTGGAACCAAAAATCTCCTGAGTTTCTTAAGTAAGACAGCAAAACAAAATGAACTCGAGTTCTGGATCCTTCTGAGAAAATCCAAGTATCAGTCCAAGAGTAAAAGATGCACAACTCCTACCTAAACAAACAAATTTTGCAGCAATACCTGCTGAGTAATTAAAAAGTAGCAGGCAAGCGATTTTTGTTAAAATTATGGCCTTTGTTCCTTATCAGTCTGCTAAACTTTGAATGTGAAACCAAGCAAAGAGGCCATACAAACATCTAGAAGCAATACTCAGATCTAGATACTGAACAGTTTCACAGTTGAAACTGGCTTAGTCTAGCTGAAACCAACTCCTAGTTAGAAATTACCTGAGCTGGGAAATTGTTGTGCGTCTCATTCCTTAGCAAGGCCCTGCTGGAGGAGTGAGACTTCCTATAATTACGCTACTGTGCTGTTGTTGGGTCTGGTTGTTTTTCTTTCAGTTGTTCTTACTGTTCAGAATTTTTTATGTGCTGCTGCCAGATGTTAAGCATTAGTTGGCTTCCCTACAGCCTATATTCTAAAAAACAATAAAATGAAGAATGCCAGAGCTATAAAATAATAAAAATAAACAAAACCCACAAAGCCCAGTTTATTGACTTGCCAGGCAAAGAAGCACACACAAGCTAAAAAATTCACTGAACAGTGAGCTGAGGAAGGAAAGTCAGGGATAAATCTACAAAGCAGGGTTCACAGTGACTAAGGCTTGAAAACCAGCACTCTGGAAGTTAATCTGAAGGTCTGTGCCTGGTGGGTTCACGCAAATCCATTTCCATTGTTCAGGGACAAGTCTTTACATGGGTCCAGCAGGGCTTTGGTGTTTCAGTCCACTTGAGCTGGTTAGAATCAGTTATGATGAAACACAGCATTTAATCTTGATGTCTCCTAGGGCATGTCTTGCTGTAAGTGGAAACTTTTCCTCTCTGAACTCTTGCCTGCTTCTCCTCTATAGAAGCTCTATATGTGACATGTATGTGTATAAGGTAATGTATCTCCCCTTACAGTCCTTAGCTCTGTGCTTTAGAATTTCATAGTCCTCTTCAACGGAGGTTTGTAAAATGTGTATGTAAACGAATGACATTCACATGCTCAGGTGGTCTCCACTGCTCTGCCTCAGTTATGCCCTAGAATTTGTCTTTCTTCCCAAATTCCACTTTTATCCAACATGTTTACAGAGCTAAAAATTAGGCTGCAGAATACTATTAAGGAAAATAGAGCAAGACCGTAGCTGCGAAATTCTCTTTGAACAGCAAATAGTAGCTGGTAAAATCCTTTTGTGTGATTATGTCAGATGATCATGACTCCCAAAGTTCTCATTTGATTTTAGGGACATCAATACTCAAAACTCGAAGAAGGCTTTGGGAACGTAGCAGGAGATGGAGAAAGGAGGAGAGGGTGATAGAGATACTAGAAGGCAGGAGGAAATGGAAGAAAAGGGAAAAGCTTATTGGGTATCGCTGCGGTAAAGAGCAAGGAGAAATTAAAGAAAAATGATCGGAGGTGAAAACAACAACAACAACAACACAGAGCTGAAGAAATGTGAGTGAACCAGGGGCATGTGTAGCCAGAAGGCCAGAGAGAAACAGTGGCATCTGGAAGAGCCTGCAAAGCTAAGCAAGTCCGTTTTGCAGAGTCTGGGCAGGAAAACGCTGTTGGCTAAAGCAGAATATAAGGTAATTTTTTTCTCCCTGCTGATGCTTTTCTGGGATCTGGCCAAAGCACTATTCTGCAGAACCAGAAACTGAATAAATAGACTAATTTATTCAGAAGATGTGTCCCCTTATTTCCCTCCCCAGAATGGTGTCAGAGCTGCCCAGGATACCAGAGATTTCCGTGAATTTGGATGACAAGGCGTTGGCCAGCATGTTTCTCATCCCACAACACCTGCTCCTGAAAAGGAAGCATTTGTTCCTCTCCTGCAAATCATTTTTTTATAAACGAGGCACCTAATGAACATTCAATGAAAGTCCCTTAGAGCAGGTAAGACTTCTATCACACACAAACTCAGCAATGAAAAAGACACTTGCCCAGAGCTAAGCATTTGCTAAGGAACAACTATTCTCAACCTTTTCCTTGGGCATAATTAACAGTTCTCCAAAATCCTCTGTGAATATTTGCCCAGCTGTGGCAGCCAGCGACTTGACTGTATGTTCAGAGTCAATGTTAGAACTGCAAAATCCCTAGAAATCATCTAGTTAAATGCCTTCTACTCTCGGGAGAGGGAATTGTGGCCTGAAGAGGTGAGTGAATTACTCAAGGTTACACAGCTAATTAGGAAAAGGTCTCCAATTCTCAGCACAGTGATCTTTTCACAGCACTGTGATACACACTTTCCTCATTTATCACCCACACTCTTCTCTTCCATCTTCACCATATCCCTCACCACTCAAGAATGCATTGGGCTGCCATAAGAGAAAATCTGAATGGTAATGGGTTGAACCATGAAGACAATCATTGTTTATATGGTGAGAGCCTGGAGGTAGGTGGGCCCAGGGTTTGTTCTGAAGCTCAACAATGTGATTAAAAAAAAAAAAAAAGAAAAAAAACAGACTTTTCTCATCCTTCTGTTTCAGCATATACATTGTGTGAGACTCTCATCCTTGAACTTGTGACCTCATGGTGACAAGATAGCTTCCACAGTTCCAGCTATCACATAGTCATACCAGTGCCCAAGCTGGAAAGAAAGGGATGGGCAGAAAAGGGCTTTGTTTTTATCATGGAGGAAAATCTTTCCAAGGATAAAGATTTCCCGTTATGTCTCCTTGGCCAGAACTAGGTCATATGGTCAGCACTAGCTGCAGGGAAGTCTGGAAAAAAAAAGTATCTGGCAAATGATAACAAAAGTGACCTGATCAGCTTAAACCAATAATGGCACAAGATCATCATTAACAAAATCAGGATTCTATAACAAGGAAGAAAGGGGTTGTGGCTGTTAAGCAGGTATATCAGTTAACAACTGATGTGTAACAAGTAAAATTCAGTGGCTTAAAACAGCAATCTTTTATTTTTTCTCATATGTCTGGAGGTCAGCTGATCCAAATGGGCTCAGTTGGGTGGTCCTAATAATCTTAGCTGAATTTGTTCATGTAACTGTGGATCTAGTTACATGACAGGATGTCTGCACTGATCTAGACTCTGCTCCACGTCTCTCTTCCTCCTTGGAATAGCAAGCCACTGAGGAATGTTTTTCTCGTGGCAATGGCTAAGGCACAAAAATGCAAGCAAAATCATGCAAGGTCTCCTAAGGTCTAGGCTCAGGACAGAAACACTCATTCTGTCTCATTCTGTTGTTCAAAGCTAGTCATATGGCCAAACTCAAAGTCAGGGATGAGGAAATATACAGCAGCCATGGAAAACTAATATAGTGCATAATTTTGATATTTTTTAATGGATTTTTTAATTGAAGTATAGTTGATTTACACTGTTGTTAATTTTGATACTCTTGATCTTCACAGTATGACCATATCTTACATCACTCTATAAGTGATCTTTTTTTTTTTTAAATAAGTAATCTTTAAAGGGCTTACTTAAAACAATATTGAAGACATATTGTGAAGTCATTCCTCCCAGGATTAATTGTTAAATTTTAGTTTAAAATCTCAGTCTGTCTCTCTCTTGTTCTGTCAGATGACTCATAGGCGTATCTAAAAATAGAGGTCATTTCAAGATGATGCTCTTTCTCAGAAAGAAAAAGGTTATTATTCAAAATAAAATAATTGAATGTATGCCTTATAGTGTGGGAAACTTTGTGACTCTTTTCTGAGGATAATTTTGAGAGCAAATCTTACTTTATGGAGATTTTCATTTATATTGTAATTATACCATAATTGAAATTTAAAAGGTTTGAGCCCACCAGACCACCATCCCTGCTCCTCTGCTTTGGCTCAAGCCCACCCAGCTTGCCTCTCTTGCTATATGAATTCTAGATGCGTCACTACTTTTACTAAAATGTCTCTGGTGTATCATTCCTTTCCCTCCTAGGAACCCCTGGACTCCTTAGGCTACTGGTCATACCAAGAGTTGAGATGGCTTTGGCTCAGCCACTCAGAAAGCAAAGGCTTTTGTCTCACACTTCTCCAGGGATGAAGGGACTCTCACCTTACACTAACACCTTCACTCACTGATTCTTCTCAGGAGATCTGTCTCAGTGCATTTTTCTGTCCATGCACACACCCAGAGCAGTTGGAAACTTCTCTTAAGTAAGAGAAGAACCCAGATTTAATTCCTGGAGGGCCACTCTCTGGTCAGCCCATATCCCCAGCTGTTTTAGAGCTTATTGGTCTGCATTGTGTAAGAACTATTTGTGAATGGCCCTGCTCCCTCCTCTTGACTGTAAGTTACTGAATGTTGGGTTCAGAGTATCCTCCTTTCCCATCAATAATATTTATTGATGTTCCAGGCACTTTGGAATATATTATATCACTTTATCCTTACAGCCACCTTGGAACATAAGCATTACTATCCTCCATTTTATAGATAAGGGAACTGAAGTTTAACTGAAGTTCAAAGAAGAGAAATAATTTGTACATAAAAGCACATAGCAAGTGGCAGAGCCTAGATTCTTACCAAAGTCTATCTTACTCCAGAACTAATTCTCATTGTATGACATCTCATGTGTGAAGGTGCCGTGCGTGGTGCCTAAGGGGAAAAAATGAATTACTTGGTCCCAGGCACCTTGCACTGATTACATACAGCACCTAATCCAGTGTGCTTGGCATATATTAGTTTGAACCATATGAAACTGACCTTTTGTAGGTCAAAAATAGCCATACGTTGGAAATTTTTTATGGTAGCTCAATGGAATGTGTGTTGAGTTGGATTGACTGGTGCTCTTTATGTTACAAGCGGTGCTTAAGAGCACAGGCTTTGGAGTTCCATCATCTAAGTTCAAATCCTACCTCTGCCACTTGCTGGCTGTGTGATCTTGGGCAAGTTACCTAACTTCTCTGGGTTTTGATTTCCTCATCAGTAAAATGAGGGCAATGATCGTACCCACTTCATAAGGCTGTTGTGAGGATTAAAGTAGTTATGTAAATTAGTAAATAGACTGCATGGTACACAATAAGTACTTCTGAATAACTGTGAGCTATTGCCATCACGGGGGAGGGATCCAATTCTGTATTCGAGGAGCTGTGGTAGCTGGGGGGTGGGGTGGATGTGATGGAGAACAGAAGAGGAAAGGAGAGCTGTGAGAATGACCAAGGTTGTAGGAGAAGGTCATTTATTATAATATTCTTGACCATTTCACTGGCCAGAAGGCGACCCGGAGAGCAGGGCTGGAAGAGAGAATTCCCATTTGATCCTTCATTCCCCTGGCCCCACCACTAGAGACCTAAGAACGAGGTTTTTTTATCATCTCTTTATTGGCTCCAGCCTGACCTGAAATGCCCTAAGCACAACAAAGACAGCCGTCAGGAGCAAGCACAGCCAGCAGGGGGTGGATGTTTGCACGGGAGCAGTGGGGTAAAACTATGCAAAGCAGTGCGCTTCACTCTCTGTCTCCAGAGGAAAAGAGTCTGGAACACCTGCCCAGGTGCAGAACTGTGAAGAGCCAGGGGGAAGAGAAGCGCCCTAGTCATTCACTAGTCCCGAGGACAGCGTTGACAAATCACTGCAACCTGCATGGCTTAAAACAATGGGAATTTATTCTCTCATAGTTCTGGAAGACAGAAGTCCAAAATCAAGGCGTCGGCAGGGCCACGCTGTCCCTGACAGCTCGAGGGGAAGATCCTTTCTTGCCTCTTCCTAGCTTCCGGGGGTTGCATGCAATCTACAGCCCTCCTTGGCTTGTAGACATACCACTCCAATCTCTGCCCCTGTAGTCACATGGCCTTCTCCCTGTGTGTGTCTCTGTTTTTCCATCTTCTAAGGATACAAGTTAATGGATTAGGGCCCACTCTAATTCAGTGTGACCTCATCTTAATTAACTAATTACATCTTTGGAGGCCATATTTCCTAAAAGGTCACATTCTGAGACACTATTCAACCCAGTACAAACAACAACACCACCAAAAAAAAAAGCTACACAGATTTTCCAGCTGCCACATGTTTCTTAGAATAAACTCCACAGTGTGAATCAGGCCTCAACTGAGAGAAGGCAAGACAGCATGGGAGGTGGGAAACCCTGGAACACAGACAAAGGCTGCAGTAACGTGGGTTACCATATTGCCATCTGTCAGGAGCCATGTGCTGAGAAGAGAAGCAGAGGACAAGTGGAACAGTAGTCAATGAAATAGATGTCCAGCCAGGGCAAGTGTACCCTGGAGCTGAAAACGATGATAAGACTCCTGTGTAAGACCACACACGAGCAGTGAACAAGAGCCTTACTTCACTCATTCATTCATCCTCTCATCCGTTCATTTTGTGCCAAGCAAGAGACTAACACGGAGGAGACAGAGACCAATAAGACTAATTCCTACCAAACGGAATTGTGTCTGTTTGTCTTAAAGTCTTTGCTCTCTAGTGGGAAGGTGGGAGAAGACACAGAGCATAACAAATAATCCCAGCAAAGCTTGATAATTGTGAATCTAAAAATACATATTGGATAGAGGTGTCCACAGGCTGCAAGCCGGTTTCTATCAACGTGAGGGACTGGCAGGGAACTTAAACCATTCATGGAGTTTACAGAAGAAGCCCCCCTCTTCCCAAGCCATTAAAGCCTACTCCTCCTTCAAGACCTACTGTATTATATCTGTTGGCATACCTATTTTCCTACCAGAGTGTGATCCCCTGCAACTGCCCCAGCCCCTCCCTAAGGACACCCCCCTCATACACACACACACACACACACGCACACACACATACACATACACACACGTCTCTATGATCAAGAACTAAAGGATTTACCTTACGGCACAGAAAGGGACCTCTGGAATCACGTTCAGTCATTTATTCTGACTGATCTGTGTTGACATCTTTGTTAAATGGTTTTTAAATCACGCTTGGAGACAGAAAAATAATTTGGTTCCCTGAACACAGAGTTCAAAGGAGGACTATGAAGAACTAGTAACTCATCTGTAGGTTGGGGCAAAGCCAGGTTCCCCCAACTAGTCTTCTGGTAACTTACATTTGAAGCACTAAGATCAGGTCTCCTTCTTAGAAAGGATTCAGGTTCTCCCCACATAGCTCCTCCACTGCTCAAGGATTCTGGGTACATGTGCATATAACACACACACACACAACTTTCTCCGTTCTTCTGGAAAGCCATGACTCAGGCCTGACAGCCCTTTACTTCTAATGAACATGCAACATGGTAAGTGCTCCAGTGGGACACTGTACTGCCTGTTCCTCCCCATCGTGTAGAACTGACTCTTGCCCCCGCCATGCCCTGTGGTACACTAACATTTACTCATCTGTCGTTCCCTCTAGACTTGAGCATGTCCAGCACAGTCAGGGATCATGTCTTATTCATCTCTGTATTTCCAGCACTAACATAGTGCCTGGCACAAAGTAGGATGGATAAGGTGGCTCTGGATTTGGTGGGAGGGAGGGGGAAAGAGTGCCGGGAAAGAGGTAAAAGAAGGAAGCGTCAAGGAATGAATCCTCCAGAACACCAACAATTACAGAGTGGAATGAAAAGAGAAGGCAGCGAAGGGGAGCCAGTGCAGGGAGAGAAACAGAAGTATGAGGAGATGGGGTTGACAGACAGACAGACCAAGAGAGAGGAACAAGGGGCCTTTAGAGAAACAAACTTCAAGGAAGAGACAGTGTCCCATGTCAAACAGGCAGGCATATCCCTCAGGTTGAGTGTTGAAAAATAGGACAAGGGATCTGGCATTTAGGACATCACGGTTGACCATAGTAATTATTTGGGGAGGGGGGTGGGGACCCAGATTGCAATGGGAAGAAGAGAGAACGAGGGGTGACACAGTGTAGACAGTGAAAGCAGCACAGGTCTTCCTAAAAGTCTGGTGGTAAAGGAAGGAAATTGGTCAGTCACAGAAGTGAAGGAAAGGTTAAAGGAGACATTTCTTCTGAAGAGGAGAGACCCAAATGTGTCTCGTGCAGCTTATACACACTGACTTAGACCGTGGCCTCTGTCAGATGGTCAGGGCCGGGGTAAGGTCTGCCCATGGGAACTACACAAACCTGATGTTTGGGGGCTCAGACTTATAGCCTTCATCCTGTTGTCCCCACCTCAGATGAACAGGTTTCTGAGCTCCTAGCCACCTATTCCAGGACCCTCACGGAAGAGGCAGAAGATCTGACATCAGAGAGGGCAATCTGTAGCCACGCTGATGGGCCTCTGATCAAGGGTTCCCTTGACTAGGACAGCTACGGTATTTCCATACCTCATCTCTGCTCATGTTTCTGCCCTGATAGAACTAGAGCAACACTGCCTTACTTTATATCATGCTTCATTTATAATGCAATTTTGCAAGTCACTAGAGCAAAATAGTCCTTTTTAAAAAACTCCCCTTCTGGATCCTTTGGCTCTTTGAAACTTGAGAAAGTTCCTAGGGAGTGTCTGTTCCATCTGCAGACACTGAAGGCAATGGTAACCTTGCGAAGGAGAGCTGCAGTGGGCGAGGCATACATCACATGCTCTGTCTTTATGTTCCTTAGCTGATGCACCTCCTGCCTTTGAGGAAATACTTGTCAGCTTTCTCCAAAGAGCCTAGAATTAGTCATTTCTTATCATTTAAGATGATATACTATTAAAACAATCTGCTAAGTGATTACAGAAATTATTCAGATAGAACCACTGTGATAACACATTATAGGCTTGTTACTTAGCAACTGAAGAATAGGCACTCTTAAAAATTAAGATAGAAAAAGTGAAAAGACATATCTCATTCAAAACTAGTTTTACAATGATCCATAAAAGCAACCAGAAAATCACTATGACGAATAAGGTAATGGCAACAAGATTAACTTTATGTATTTAGACCCAAATTCTTAAGTGTCAGTCAGAAGACGAACATAAGCCTCGTCCTTCATGGCAGACCTGTCCGTGGGTGAGCCAGGGCTGCAGTTCTTTGATGTGTGGCTCAGGGTGAAGTCTCCAATCCCCTCCCCTAAGTCTTCTTTCCAACCTCCTCATCTCAGGCTCCTCTATTTCTCAATCCTACTCTTTCCACTGTTACCACCATCATCACCACCTTCTGCTGCCACTGATGGGGCTGCCTCACTAGAACTCATACATTCCAGGTGCTATGGAGTGGCTCTATCCCCACCTTCACATACAAAGATGACCAGGTAGCTCTTTTGGTTACGGACCAAGGTTGTGAGTTTCATTCCCAACAGGTGTTTTATCAGTGGTGCCCTGGGTCAAAGGGAAATAAGAATACAACGTGAGATACACATATTACATCTGATGGACAAACGACTCAAAGCCCATGTCTCACTAGTAGGAGACTAGGAATGTCATAAATGCAGGTGTGCATGTATGTCTGTGTTTGTGTAACTATAATTGATTAAAAACCTATTCTGTGCTAGATATTGTACTAGATCCATTTTCCTCTAATCCTTTCAACAGCCTAGCAATGCAAGCACTTTTACAACTATTTTTTAAAATGTTTATTTGAAATAATTATTGATTCATGGGAGATTACAGAGAAATGTACAGGGAAGTGCCAAATACCCTCCCTCTCACCTGATATTAACATCCCACACAACTTTTGCACAATATCAAAGTCAAGAAATTGATACAATCCATAGACCTCATTCAGATTTCACTAGTTAAATATGCACTGACAACTCAGAAACCCGAAATGCCACTTTGGGCCTCTAGTTAGAGTAGGGCCTTAGGAGGTCAGTGTTAGAAAGAGGTGTGGCCTGAGTCCACCTAACAGTAGAGCCAGTGTGAATGCACCCATTTGGTAGCTATATCCCTAGATCCAGATATACTGTACAGTGCTAATAGGTATACAGAGTAACTAGCAAAGGCTCTTCACTAGTTTCCTAATCTATGAAGTGAAAGCTGTTTTGGTAAAGAAAGCCAAGTGGAAACCCCAGAAGCTATCCTCCAAAACTCACTCTCATCAAGAGAGTAAAGCAAAAGCAAACTACACCTCTGGAGGGATTGCAAAGACTAGTGCTACCATCAAAGACTTGAGAGACAAAGGGTGGTGATTCCTATTACATCCCTAAATATTCACACTTTTGGCTACGAGCAAAGGTCAGATGGGTCATGAAGAATGAACACAGATGATTGCCAACATAATCAGATGATGATAATGCATGATAATAACAATCATAGCTGCAGTTCCATTTGTAATATCTCTGCTGGCAGGACCAAAACTTACCTTTACCCCACCCCTTACCCCCAGAACTATATATCAACTATATACATGTATATGTGCATATATATATATGAATCCAAAAGATACTGAAAGGATCATGATCATCTTGATATCTCACAGAACATCTTCCTGGTTCATTATACTGACAACCTAATCCTGTGAGCAGGTTGTATCAAGTACCCTAGACGCCCAAATAAGACATCTGCATGCCAGAGGTCAGAAGATAATCCCTGTGAAAGCTTAAATGGGCCTGCAATATTGAAGTTTCCATGGGTTCAGGGGAGTGGAATGGAATGAAGTGTGTGTGTTGGGGGGCGGATTTCCATCTACAGTAAGAACAAAGTCACTGCACCTTGTTCCACCTACCGCAAAGAAAAAAACATAATGTTTGGTGGCCCTCTTTTGTTTGGAGAAGCAATATATACCATATATAGATATGTGCTGCTATAGTTCATTTACCAAGGAACCCATGGGCTGCTAATGTTGAGTGGGGCAGAAATCAAAAAAGTGTTCTGTACAAAGCTACAGTAAGCAAAACAGTATGGTACTGACACAAAAACAGACACATAGATCAATGGAACAGGATAGAGAGCTCAGAAATAAACCCATGCACTTACAGTCAATTAATCTATGAAAGGGCTTCCCTGGTAGCACAGTGGTTAAGAGTCCGCCTGCCAATGCAGAAGACACAGGTTTGAGCCCTGGTCCGGGAAGATCCCACATGCCGTGGAGCAACTAAGCCCGTGCACCACAACTACTGAGCCTGCACTCTAGAGCCCGCAAGCCACAACTACTAAGCCCGCGTGCCACAACTACCAAAGCCCACGTGCCTAGAGCCCGCGCTCCGCAACAAGAGAAACCACCTCAGTGAGAAGCCCGCACACCACCATGAAGAGGAGCCCCTGCTCGCTGCAACTAGAGAAAGCCGACACACAGCAACGAAGACCCAAAGCAGCCAAAAATAAATAAATTTTAAAAAATTTATCTATGAAAAAGGAGGCAAGCATATACAATGGAGAAAAAACTGTCTCTTCAATAAGTGGTGCTGGGAAAACTGGACAGCTACATGTAAAAGAATGGAATTTAGAACATTTTCTAACACCATACACAAAAATAAACTTAAAATAGATTAAGGACCTAAATGTAAGTCCAGATACTATAGAACTCCTAGAGAAAAACGTAGGGAGAACACTCTTTGACATAAATCACAGCAATGTCTTTTTGGATCCATCTCCTAGAGTAATGGAAACAAAAGCAAAAAAACCAAATGGGACCTAATTAAACTTAAAAACTTTTGCACAACAAAGGAAACCATAAACAAAATGAAAAGACAACCTATGGAATGGGAGAAAATATTTGCAAACGATGGGACCCACAAGGGCTTAATTTCCAAAATATACAAACAGCTTATACAGCTCAATATCAAAAAACAACCCAATCAAAAAATGGGCAGAAGACCTCAACAGACAATTTTCCAAAGAAGACATACAGATGGCCAACAGGCACATGAAAAAATGTTCAACATCACTAATTATTAGAGAAATGCAAATCAAAACTACAATGAGGTATCACCTCACACCAGTCAGAATGGCCATCACCAAAATGTCTCCAAATAATAAGTGCTGGAGAGGGTATGGAAAAAAGGTAACCCTCCTACTGTGTTGGTGGGAATGTAAATTGGTGCAGCCACTATGGAAAATGGTATGGAGGTTCCTTAAAAAACTAACATAGAACTATCATATGATCCAGCAGTCCCACTGCTGGGCATATATCCAGAAAAGATGAAAACTCTATCTAAAAGATACGTGCACCCCAATGTTCATAGCAGCACTATAACTGAATCACTTTGCTGTACACCTGAAATACTATAAATCAACTATACTTCAATAATTTTTTTAAAAAGGAAAGGAAGAAATGTTGTTTTAGAAAAAAAAAAAAGCGTTCTGCAGCATTTTCAAGCTGTGATGCAAGCTGCCCTGCCACTTAAACCTTATTACCAACAGACCCAACGGTATGGAAGTGTCAGTGGAGCCCCATTAGAGTAGCTGGCAAGCCCTCCTCCACTGACAACCACTCTCCATCATAAAAGCAACCCATGGCTGGCTACTGCTCCCTGGTAGAGGATTTACACCTCACCAAGGGATACCAAGTTTACTATGCAACCCAACTGTCCATCATGTATTAAGTGTCCATCATGTATTAATTATCCATCATGAATTAAATCCACCAAACCATCCACCTGGACATGTGCAGCAACATTCCATTATAAGCTGAAAGTGGTATATATGAGACCAGAACCAAGCAGGTTCAGAAAGTCCAAGCAAACTGTACCAACAGCTGGCTCTGACTCCCCGGCTCCTGTTCCTTCTGCTTCACCACCTCCCCTTAACCCACACCCACGGCCTCAGGGTGAGTCCATCATGTCCAGTTATCAGAAGAAGGTAAAATACATGCCTGTCTACAGATGAATCTGTGTGATATGCTGGCACAGCAAGAAGCGGACGCCTACACCACTACATCTCACTCAGAGATGGCCCTGGAAGGCAACGATGAAGGAAATTATCCCGGTGGGCAGAACTTCAAGTGACACATCCGGTCATCCACTTCATGCGGAAGGAGAAATGGCCTGGGATACAAATCTAATGGTTGGCTGCTTGCTCAGAGACTTGGAAAATTGGTGACAAGGAAGTCTGGGGTAGAGATACGTGGGTGAATCTTTCAGAATAATTACAGAGCATGAGATGTTTATGGCCCAGTTACATGTCTGCCAGAGACATTCATGGCAGAGAAGTTTCTCAATAATCAGGTGGAGGGACTTCCCTCGTGACACAGTGGTTAAGAATCCTCCTGCCAATGCAGGGGACACGGGTTCTATCCCTGGTCCGAGAAGATTCCACATGCTGTGAAGCAACTAAGCCCATGCACCACAACTACCGAGCCTGTGCTCTAGAGCTTGCAAGCCACAACTACTGAGCCCACGCACTGCAACTACTGAAGCCCACGCGCCTAGAGCCCATGCTCCACAACAAGAGAAGCCACCGCAATGAGAAGCCCTCGCACCACAACGAAGGGTAGCCCCTGCTCGCCGCAACTAGAGAAAGCCCACGTGCAGCAACGAAGACCCAAAGCAGCCAAAAAAAATAAAATAAAATAAGGTGGAAAAAAGATAGCCCCTTCTTTGCATGTCAGTTGGCCACCCCAGGGCTTGATCCAAAGAGGTTATGCAACATAGTTTTCCCTTCAACAGATCTAATCTGGCTACCACCACTCCTCAGTACCTGACCTGTCAGAAACAGAGGCCAAAGCTGAGTCCCCAGAATGGCACCATCCCCTGGAGTAAGCAGTCAGTGCCATGGAAGGGATAACATTTGTCCTCACGTGAACAGACACAAATTCAGGGTATGGATTTGCCTCCCCTCTCTCAGCATTTCTGCTAGCATTCCATTCTCAGACATGCAGAATACTTAATCCATCCTCTAATATTCTTTATCTTGAAACGTATAAATACTTTAGCTCAAGAATCTTTAAAAGAATCATCTTTTGCCTCTATTTTTTAACAAATATTTTACAAGACAGAACTCCTTAAATGCATGGTCTCTATTTTTGATTATATTCAAGGTTTTGCCAAATGAAGACGCTGCAAAATCAAAGACCTTCTAAAATCATTCCATTCTAATACCAAATATAAATTTTTAATTAAAGTAAAAGTTCCATTAATAGATTCTTCCCACAGTTCAATATATTCCAAGGTGCAATTACAAGAATTCAAAATTAAATTTTAAATATAGTTTGAGTTCTCATTGTTTCGTTTGTTCTGTTTTACTCTTGCTTTTTATAGAGATAATTTTTAATACCTTCCTATTCACAAGCTTTTTTTCTCAATAATTAAATTTTACCAAAAGCTTCAAAAGCTGAAGTTTTTGGTGTTTTATATCCTTTGGATACACTAATTAAATACTTCCAACTTTATTTTGAATAATATACAAACAAAATTTATCAGAATCTTTTACAGAAAGTTCGATGCCACTGTAGAACACATAGGTCGATTTACAAAGCCATTCTTCAAAGGCTCAAGCACACATGAACTATGGCTCATAGCTGGCAACCATGAAAGAAAGCATGTTCAACCATCTAAAATATTTTTTCATATTCATCAAATTTATCATTTTTTGCTGAACACAAAAAATACTTCATCACAAAAATTTTGTCACCCCGTTATAACAACTGTGATAATATATAAATATTTGTAAATTTTGACAACTACAGCTTCTGTTTTGATTAGTAAAATATTGCATTTTGTTAGGATGAAATTATAGATGATGTATGCATCACAGTCATTCACAAAAATTGTTATGCTCCGTAAGTTTCTTAGTTTACTAGAAACATTGTTTTTATAATCCTTGGCCCCCCACAATTCATATTTGTCATTATCACCATAAAAATAAAGTATTTTTTTCTCTATTGTTAAACATACATCTGAATTTACAATAGCATTAACCATAATGTTCCCTTCAACAGAATGAACTCCTAAAAGCTTCATTTAGATTCCATGAAGCAGAAAAAACACATACATTACTGGAATTAAACGACTTCTGTTTGAAGATGCTGATGGCATTGATCTGAATCCATCTTCATTTAACTGCTTACAAAGTTCTTCTGAGATTGGCACGAAGATATTGATAGGTATTATTTCACTATTCATAAATAAGAAAATTTGGGATTGAAAATGAGCAAAATTAATTTAGAATAAGAGTTACTTGATCCATTAAAAAAAAAAAAGAGTTACTTGATCTAAATGAAAAGTCACGATTGGCAGAGTGATGTGTAGAAGCACCATTTGGAGCTGCAGGGGTTAAACCATCATCCTCAGGCATGGTCTTCTTTTTCAAATTTTTTTTTTTTTTTAATAAATTTATTTATTTATTTATTTATTTTTGGCTGTGTTGGGTCTTCGTTTCTGTGCGAGGGCTTTCTCTAGTTGCGGCGAGCGGGGGCCGCTCTTCATCGCGGTGCACGGGCCTCTCGCTATCGCGGCCTCTCTTGTTGCGGAGCACAGGCTCCAGATGCGCTGGCTCAGTAGTTGTGGCTCACGGGCCTAGTTGCTCCGCGGCATGTGGGATCCTCCCAGACCAGGGCTCAAACCCATGTCCCCTGCGTTGGCAGGCAGATTCTCAACCACTGCGCCACCAGGGAAGCCCCAGGCATGGTCTTCTTAAAACAACCACTAACTTTTGAGGCAGATGCTGATGCTTCTTCATGAGATTTGTATCTTCTGGTTTTCATGTGGTTGGTAACATCACTATGGGTCCCTCAGTGGGTGGTAAATATTGACAAATATTTTGGGGTGAGTTATACATTCATCATCAACTTTCTTAAGAAGTAGACTTTTATTACTTAATTTTCCATTAAATGTGGACTGCCATTTTTTTTAGATTTTTGCCAGCAGGAGAGTTTATCAAAAACAAATTAAGAGTTGTAGACATTTAACCATATAGTAAATGATAACGCAAGAGCATTCAGACTACCTCCTACATTCCCCATGGCAGGACAGCCCAGCCTCTACTTCCCACACACATTTATGTGTACTTATCCCATAATTTCCTATATTTCCCAATGACCATAATGACTAACTTCATACATCTTGAGTGTAAGAATGGCTTCATACATCTTGCAGACCATAGCACAGGCCACTGTACAAATGTCTGGTAGACCAAGTGCCTGATAAGGGTAGCAACATTGAATAAATCTTCCACCACCATCTGAAACTGGACAGAGTCAGCTGTCCCTGGCCAGCTGTGTCTGAGCAAACTTTGTGTTATCAATAAACACCCTGCATGCCGTCCTGGAAAGGAAACTGCTAGTTAGACTGCATCAGGAAATGGACTATTGCCCATCACCTTGCAGATTAACCACATGTTAAAGTGAGAATTGTGTTCACTGCCTGTGTGCATAACAAATTTTTAGATGAGAGTATGGTAGAAGCTGGATGTACGAAGTGGAGGTCTACGAAGACCACCTTGGCTTGTTTTAATGCAATTACTAATAACAGTTTGTTTAGAAATGAAAAATCAAGAGCAAATGATAAACTGGTCAGGACACCAGCAGAACAGTCATAAACTGAGACTGACCCAGGAAAACTGCTCTCATCACCCTGTCAATGGGGAACTTTATATTGGAAGGACTGGCTTTTACCATCTGAACCCTTCTATCAACATTAGGAACACTAAAAGTGAGACAGCAAACATTATGTGCCTATTGTATGACTCAATAAGAAGTATGCCATCCCACCTATGAAGTATTATTACTAAAAATTAAAAAATTAACCTGAATCTAATCAAGCTAATTGCCAGTTTCAGGAAATGTGATGAATGAGTTAAATGACACCACAAGAAAGCAAACAGACAAGTCTAGAATATGGGCATTCCACAGTACAATCAACCTGGTTTCTTCAATAGTAACTGGCCTCAAAGAAAAATTAGGGGTCAGGGGCAACTGCTCTTGAGTAAGAAAGACTTAAGAGACAAAATAGACAAATATGATGTCAGGACCTTGTTTAGATCCTGGTTTGAAAAACCAATGATAAAAAACCTTAAGACAATCAAGATGTTAAAAAGTACTAAGGAATTACGATTAGCTTTGGTGTGATAGTGTTATTGTATTATGAAAGAAAATGTTCAGTCTTTAGAAATTCCCACTAAATTGTATAATGATGAAATAATGTGCTTTCTGAGATTTGCCGTAAAATACCTCAGCAGAGAAAGTATGATGGATGGACGAAGCCAGTGTGGCACCATCACGATAAGTCTAGAACCTAGGTTTGGGGTACACAGAGCCTTATTATATTGTTCTTTCCTCCTTTATGTATGTTTTACATTTTGTATTTAAAATGTTGACTAAGGCAGGGCCAAGAATGGAGCCTCAAGGGATGTGTTTTAAGGCCTCCCTGTATTTTTCAGTCTCTTAATTAGTGCTGCCTGGGTATGGTTAATCAAAGAGCTAGGACTCCGCCTAATTGATTGTGATGTTTCTGTTTTATCACATACTGAAAGCTGCAGAAACCATGTGTCCTTTGTTTTCTTCTCACTACATTTATAGTTAAAATATATTTTTTTGCTATCTATTTTCACTCAGATCATTCTTGGTTTTAGCTTTTGGATATTCAGGGTAGTCTCTATTGCCCACCAGTCCTTTATAAAACCCAGCCAGGAGCAAAGGAAATAAACCGAGCTCCCTGTGGTGCTCCATGGTTTCTTCACCTGCCTACCAAACTCTTCTCCATGGATTTTTCATGGATTATCGGGTCTGACTGCTTAAGTTTGTTAGAGGCTACCTTCCATCTTCAACTCCTCCCTTTGACATCCCTGCCCATGGGGTTCCATTATGTACTCTGTGACTCTTTTTCATGTATGTAAAAGATGGTTTCCTAACAGCTAACTACCATATAACCAACATAACCAGCTTTCTTCTCTCACCAACATGGCCACTTCTCTTGATGTTCTGATAGCATCACTTGCCTCCTACCACATCTGTTTCTTTAGAACCTACCATTCTACTTGTCAATTCTAGCCCACCTCATCTTGGTCGAATAGATAAGATGATATTTGTCTAGTTGCTTCTAAATCTGCAAGGTTTCATTATTTTCATACTCTATGCATTTGTATAAAATCATCTGAGGCCAGAAACACTGGTTCCTAATCTTTTGGCTCTTTTTTTAACATCCAGAAGCACAGGCATCCCCTGTGTTCAGGCTTCTTTCTTCTAAAGTACTCAGCAGCCTCACTGTACATAGTAATATACAGGAATATTTTTATAATAAACAAATGAAAGTATCACATATGCCTTCCATTCTGCAGCAACCAGGAGTAGAAATATTTTCCATACATTTCTCCCCAGTAGGTGTTCATTTAAAATTATTAGAATCCAGTCGGCAAATCCCCCTCCAAACAGTCTTCCCAATCTATTGAGATCCATTCTATCCTGTAGCAGGACCTTGCACACCCCCATCCACATCCAGTATTAAAAACCAAAGTTCAGAAAACTACCACTAGCTCTGTGACCTTGCTCAAGTTACTTAAATTTTCTGTGCCACCATTGAGGAACTGTAAAATAATAACAATATCTACCTCAAAGAAAATCAAATGAGTCAAGGTATAAGAAGCATTTAAAACAGTGCCTGACAAACACAAAGTCTTCAATAGACGTTAGCACATATTAACACTCATGTCACCAAGCAGTTACTCTTCTGATGCATAATTATTTTCATCTTTCACTGACATTGATTTTTTTTAATAGCAAAGTGGTGTAGGGTAATAATGGTGGACAAAAGACCCAAATCCAGAAGAGGAATGCAACATTAGCGAATTCCAGGACATGTGCCAACAGACCAGCAGGCAGCACTAGCATTTTATCCCTATTAAAAGATCTCTAATCTAAAAAGTGATTCCTGTGAGCAGCCTCTAGGAGCAGCTGTAGGTTGGTCCTCTAAGTTTAAAGGTTATTTGATTCCTGGGACACCCTGCCTACTCAATAGTTAGGAAAAGGAGTAATGAGAAAATGACTTGTAAGACCAGGAAAGAAGCATTTTTTAACTTGTCTAGAGTAAAAATTTAAATTACCCCTTTTTCTGAATGTTATTTTTCAAGATTGGAAGGCTTGTCTGAAGATGATGTTATGCCAAAACCCAGTGCCAAGGATAAAAAGTTTTGATACACATGTAAGAAAAATGTGTAGAAAGGTTAGCCTTCCAGAAACGTGGCTGAAAGTACTCAGAACCATGGATGGACCTTGGAGGTCATCTCACTCATTCCCTTCACCTTACAGATGAGGAAATTGAGTCCAAAGAGGCTAGTAGTTGCCCAGTGTTACCAGATCTGGACCCAGGTTGTCCCTTTTCCCACTTTAAGCAGCCAGTGACAGTACAGTTAGACCAAAGGTACATATTCAAATCACCCAGTGGCTTCACAGTAGGAGAGGCAGATACCCTATTAAACTCAAAGGACAATCAACATCCTTCAGAGCTTTTGGGGGAATAGAATATAAAAATACCAATTGACATTTGAAACATAATGAAGAAAGCTTGGGGAGGCTCACCCTGAACATTACCTAATATGAGTGCTGCAAAACAAAATAATTCCTAGAATTCTTCATACATATAGCAACTCATGTATTTTCCAACCAGTCCCTATCTTAATTTCTCCAGAATAAACTCAGTGGGCTCCAAATTACTGTCATCAGTTCCAGTGTTCATTATTGCTTTCAAAATCCTGGACAGAAGTTTTATTCACTGTGGATGCCTTCTACCAAGTCTGAGAGCCAAAAAGGAGCTTGAGAAGAGGGATGGAATAGACTTGATGGATGTCTTATAGACCTAGTCATTATACATAACGCATTTATTTCAAAGGGGACTTAAAATTTCAGTGGACAGGTAAGTGCAAGGGTGGGTGTATCATGTGTTTAAACCTTTCTGAGAGGTGCTTCGATGTCCTGCTTAAGAGCACAGTTCCTGGAGCCAGAATGTCTGAGTTTAAATCCCAGCTCCATAACTTGCTAGCTGTGTGATCCTGGGCAAGGTACTTAATGTCTATTATGTGCCTCAGTTTCCTCATCTGTAAAATCATAACAGAACTTAGCTCAAATTCTTCTTATAAGGATTAAATGAGTTAATGCACATAGAGCCTGTGGAACATTCTCTGACGCACAGCAAACATGTAATTAAACGTTAACGGTTACTATCCAGAGGTCACTTCTCTGGCAACCACTGTTATCTGGAAAACTGCCCGAGGAAGCCTTCTGCAAGACCTGGGCACTACAGCCTAGCCACTTAAGTTGTAGGCAAGTCTCAGCTGAGTTTACACTAAATTCTAACAGGTATCTCTGCTCCCCGTGTAGAGCAAATTAATGTCTTCCTCCCGATGCCAGCCCTTGAGGCAGCTTCATAGTCACTCAGGCAAACTATCTTTGGGGAGCACCTCTTGTCTCCATAGCAAAGCGGGAGGGCCAGATATTTACCTATACCAGGAGCTCACGATCTGGGAGGGAAAACAGGCCATACGTAAGCACTTAGGTAGCAACAGGAGAGTTAAAGAAATGAGTGCAGAGAAGCACCAGGCTGGGCGTGATCCAATTGAACAGGGTAACACAGAGAAGCAAGTGCTTCTTCTGGGTGTGCAGGACCCTGGGGACCATGGCAGACAGGAAGCTAGAGCTGCCCAGATAGAGACAAGAGGGACCCCACCCCCACCAAGATTAATTACCACTAGGCTGCCAAAAATAAAAACAATGATATTTATAAGAAGATATAAATACACAAATGTCTGTGTAAAACCCAGATAAGTACATAAACCCACAGACCATGAAACCCAGTACCACAGACAAGGCTGCACTGAGTCACCACTGGGTTTCCTTACGGCTGTCTCCTTAAGGAAACATGCTGGGCCTCCATGAGCACTGGGATTTCTTCCAGCTTTCGGAGCTGTGAGGCCCCGGCTCTGTGACTCACCATGTCACTCTGCCCTGCCCAGGCTCTTCCAGAGCTCGGCAGACGCCTGCTATGAATGCACATCTTCTAAACTGTCGACTTGTTCCTTGAATAACTTTCCATGTCAATTTATCCAGCGCAGTCTGTGCAGCAGTTTGTGACGGAGTGGGAAGCAGAGCGAAGTCAAGCTAAGCAGGATGAGTCAGCTTTCCCAAGACTCCCTTAGCTGAGTCTGGAAGGCTTTAAAACTCACATTGAAGATGAGGACTTTTGCCTAGTTGTCCTCACGTGGTTCAGCCACTTCAAACAGAGTTTGTAACGGTCACTTTCCTGTTCGGGTGGTTGGCAAGAGCTACCCAGAGCTGGCCTCCTAGGGGTCCTCTTGGAAATGTCCCTGCCATCCTCAAAAATCCCAACCTCTTTTCTAAGAGGCATCAGGGAACAGTCTTGCACTTGCAGCCAGAAAGACCATTTGTCATTAGCCTCAGTTGGGAGGCTAACATGACCCTAAGTTTATAAGCTGACTCTGAGCTAGCATGAATGTGGTGTAGGGCCCAGACCTGTGGCTCTGGGATGGTCAGCACTCATGTTCAGGTACGTCCAGGAAGGCTACAGGACTTTCCCCTGCCGACACTAAAGGAGAGATATTTCATTCTTAGGCCGCTTGCCTGAGAAATGTTCTCTTGCAGATACCACCGGTCCCTTGAAACTTGATCCTTGTAATTACTTGTAATTACTTCTTTGACCCATGTTAGTTAGAACTGTGTTGTTTAGTCTCCAAATGTTTGGAGGTTTTCTAGATACCTTTTTGTTCTTGACTTGTAACTTAATTCTATTGTGATCAGGGGACATACTCTGTTAGATTGTCATCCTTCGAAATATATTGAGGCTTATTTTATGGTCCATTTTGGTGAAAATCCCATATGCACACAATAGGATATGTATTCTGCAGTTGTTGAGCGTAAGGTTCTATAAATGTTGATTAGTAGACTACAGAAGTCTATATCCCTATTTATGTTTTTGCTTAGTTCTTCTACTGATTATTAAGAAAGAGGTATTAAAATCTTCAGCTATCTTTGTGGTTTGGCCTGTTTTATCCTTTATTTTTTGCAGTTTTTGCCTCATGCATTTTGAAGTTCTCTTAATAGATGCATAAACCTATGTATTTATGATAAATTGACCTTCATTATTATGAAATGTCCCTTTTCATCTTTGATAATACTCCTTACCTTCAAATCTACTGTCTGATTTTAATATAGCCACACCCCCTTTTTATACTACCCTTTTCCATCCCTTTACATTCAATTTTTGTCTTTATATTTAAAGTGCATCATTTGTACACAGCATATAGTTTAATCTTATTTTTCATGTAGTCTGACAATATCTTCCCTTAACTGAAATTAGCTATAGACACTTAATGCAATTATTGATAGGATTGGTTTTAAGCCCACCATCTTGCTATTTGTTTCCTATTTTTGCTGTCTGTTTTTTGTTCCTCTGATCTTCCTTTCCTACCTTAGGTAAGTGCATATTTTTAGTATTTCAATTCCTCTACTGGCTTTTTAGATATACCTTTTTTAGTGATCACTCTAGAGATTACGATATTTATCCTTAACTTAGTTCAGTTTAGTTAGAGTTAAAATTTTACCACTTCAGGAAAATGTATAAAAACATTATAGTTGGGAGGAAGGTCCCTTTATAGCCTGTCCTTTGTGCTATTGTTGTTACATGTTTTTACTTCTACATGTGTTATAAACCCCACAACACAACGTCATATTTTGTTTTAAACTCTGAGTTGTCTTTGAAAGAAACTGAAAGAAGAAAAAAATTAGTCTTTTATATTTACCTACATAATTTCTTTTTTTTCATACATTTATTTATTTATTTATTTATTTTTGGCTGCATTGGGTCTTCATTGCTGCGCGGGCTTTCTCTAGTTGCAGAGAGTGGGGGTTACTCTTCGTTGCGGTGCGTAGGCTTCTCACTGTGGTGGCTTCTCTTCTTGCGGAGCACGGGCTCTAGGCGCGCAGGCTTCAGTAGGTGGCTCGCAGGCTCAGTAGTTGTGGCTCGCAGGCTCTAGAGCACAGGCTCAGTAGTCGTGGCGCACGGGCTTAGTTGCTCCGTGGCATGTGGGATCTTCCCGGACCAGGGCTCAAATCCATGTCCCCTGCATTGGCAGGTGGATTCCAACCACTGTGCCACCAGGGAAGCCCTACCTACATAATTTCTTTTTCAGGTTGTCTACATTACTTTCTCTAGCTCCCAGATCTGTTGGGTGCCACTTTACTTCAGTCTGAAAAAAACTTCCTTTAATATTTCTTATGCAGGTCTTCTGGTGATAACTTTTCTCAGCTTTTGTTTCTCTGAAAATGTTTTTATTTCACAGACATTTAAGGATATTTTCTTTGGATATACAATTCTATGTTGACAGTTGTTTTTTTTGTTTTCTCCCCAGTACTTCAAAGACACCAGTTGCACTGTCTTCTGGCCTCCACTGTTTCTGAAGAGAAGATAATTAGTCTTTTTATTGCTTTCTCTGGATGACTTTAAGATTTTCTCTTTATCTTTGGTTTCAGCTCTTTTACTTTAATGCACTTAAGTGTGATTTTCTGTGTATTTATCCTGACTGGGTTTTACTGAGCTTCTTGGATCTACAGATTGAGCTTTTTCACTAAATTTGGAAACTTTTCAGCCATTGTTTCTTCAAATATTTTTTCTTCCCCATCTTTCTCTTTTCTACTTCTGGGACCCCGATTACATGCACATTAGACCACTCAATATCATTGTGTGGGGCACTGAGACTCTGGGTCTTTTTTTAAATCCCTTTTCTCTATGTTCTTAAGATTAAATAATTCCTGTTGATGTGTCTTTTAGTATGACAACTAATATCTGGGCTACACCCCTAGAGATTTAATCTGTCTTGGGCAGGGCTGATGTTTAAGGACTTTTGAAAACTCTTTATATAATTCTAATGTGCTGCCAGGGTTGAAAACCATCAGTGAAGACTCTACGTACTATAGAAGGGACAATGAATCCAGTCTTGAGATGGTTTAGCTTTGGGATGCAGGCAGGAGCCCTATCATCACAAGGGAGTAGTGGTCTTTTTGCTGTAAAGATCCTAACTTAAGGTCCTTCTATCCCTTCTCAAGGACATTCAACTCCTGATTCTACTGGACCTATTGTTGTGGCTTTACCATGGCTAAGAGTCCAGCTACTATAACTTTATCAGCTCTTCTATAATTCTCTCTCAGTTCCCTTAGCACACTCCTGCTACTCCTCTGGCCTTCCAGTTTTATTTCATTTGTCTTTGTTTACTTTCAGGGTTCCCACCTTCACTTGCTTCCTGCTCATTATCTCTCAACTCTGGATTCTTTGGACTCCAGCTATCACCCTCATTTTAACAGTTCATTTATCAGCCAAAAATGCTTTGGAGGTTCCCTCCATGGAAGTTCTCTGATACTGGCTCACAGAAACCTGTTTCTGCTCTGAAATAACTTATGTCTGATCCTTTATATTAAACTGTTCCTCTTAAAAATGCTAATTATATAAATAAAAATTCATAAGGAACTGAGCATGAAAAATAAAGATGGATCATCACAATTTCTAAAAGAACCTACAAACCACTGCTTAGCCAAAGCCCTTTTAGAAATTCGACAGAAGGATAAAGCATGACTTTGGCCACCAGAAAGATCTGGGTTCAAATCAAAACTCCACCACTTATTAGTTGTGCGATCTTGGTCAAATTATTTGTGATTTATGAGAATCAATTTCCTCATCTTTAAAGTAAGTAGGATAATACCTATTTCACATGGCTGTAAATATTTTAAAATTTAAATACATGGAAAAGAGGAGATTTTTATTTCTGGCCACAACAGAGTAACTGGTACCGAGCTTACCCTCCTACCATAAACAACTATAAAACCGGATAAAACACACAAGGCAATTACTTTCAAGCACTGGACAGAGGTAAAGCAGCACTATAATCCTTGAGAAAGGAAATACATAAGGTGAGCCCCACATTTATCCTGGCTCTCTGACTGGGAGCCATTTTAAAAAGTCAAGTAGAAATTATAATAGTAAAAAGAAAATAGGGACTTCCCTGGTGGCGCAGTGCTTAAGAGTCCACCTGCCAACGCAGGGGACATGGGTTCGATCCCTGGTCTGGGAAGATCCCACATGCCGCGGAGCAACTAAGCCCGTGCGCCACAACTACTGAGCGCGCGTGCCACAACTACCGAAGCCCACGCTCCTAGAGCCCATGCTCCACAACAAGAGAAGCCACTGCAATGAGAAGCCCGTGCACCGCAACAAAGAGTAGCCCCCGCTTGCCTCAATTAGAGAAAGCCCGTGCGCAGCAAGGAAGACCCAACACAGCCCAAAAAATTAATTAAAAAATAAATTTTAAAAAAATGAAAGGAAAATATCTGAAGTAAAAAATTAACTCCGTGAGATCAATAGGTGACTGGAGACTGAGTGATTAAGTACAAAGTTCTAGGTTAGTACTTTCTCATATATTATCTCATTTGATCTTGAGGTCATCCATGGAAGTTGGTGCTATTATTTCTACATTTTTAGATTCACTCAGCCATTTACTTCGAACAGAAATCATTTTATCAGAACCAAACATCTGACTTAGGGTGTGACATTTATCAACCCATTGTTTTAACACAAGGATAAATGTCTTTGTAGTTTCTTCATCAACATGCACGACTTCACCAAACAGCAAATGGTGAAAAGCATAGTGCAGCTTGAGGCCACACATCCAGCCAGTACATGCACTAAAGAAAGGCACTTCTGTAGATTTTGAGCTGTTTCCTTAAAGTCTTCATATATTGCCAGGGTTTGCTCTCTAATTATGAGAAAGCATGATCCTGATTTCTAGAAAACAATAGCATGCCGAGAAAAATCACAGGGATCATCACAATTTCTGTGTTATACTGAAATTATTCCCCATTTCCAGTCACACTTGATGAAATTCTTATTAAAGAAATCAGCATTGAGGTAGAGTGGGCTATATCAACAAAATTCTATGAACATCCTTAAAAGGAGGCAATGGCTTTAGTCAGGAAACCAAAAAGGCTTCCCAAAAAGGGAAGATATGACATCTCACTTAAACCTGGAAAAATAAACAGCAATTCAACAGCTGAGCTTACGTGGAAGTCCTTCCCCAACAACAGGGGAAAACAGGGGAGAGCCAGCCATGAGCCCAGAAACTAGAGTGAAGCCAGAGAGAGGAAAGATCTAGACACTTTGTGGAATCTGGACTTTGTCCTGTGTGAAATGAGGAGTTTTCAGTGATTTGGGGGCAGGGAGTGACATGATTAGAACAGCAACAGAAGCATGGAGAACTGACCAGAGAGCAGAGAAGTTAGAAACATGAAGAATTCTCGGGAAGGCATTACAAATTGATTTGATAGAGCCCCACTTAGTCAAGGCAAAAGATGTCAAGACGTGCACCTCTTTTACTCATACCCATTTTCCAGTGGGATTCAAACTATCTGCATGTGAACTTGAACTCAACACAAAGCTGCTGGTATGGGTTAAAATGAACCCTCGTCAGCCTGACATTTATTCTTTTCTCTTACACCCCAGAAATATCAGATTGGAGTCTGGGATGGAAAATCCATTTTCTCAGTGACAGTCCATAAAGTATAAATACTCTCCATTACTTTGCATAATGTCCCGCATGGCCAGTCCTGAGCCTCTGGCATGGAGCATGTTCTGGAATCCAGAAGTGCCTTGGAAGCAGTGGGGCATTTAATCAAGGAGCCACTAATACCCTTCGCTTTTCCACAGATGGTAGGCAGAGACAAGGGTTGCCAACTCCTTCACTTTGGGCACCCCACATTTTGGCAACCCCTACCTCTAAACTTAGTGTAAAATTTCACCAATTCTAGAAGGCATCTCAGAAATATGATCCAGTGACCTAGTATCAAAGGATCTTTACTCAGTAAGTGTTAAGCATCTACCTTTCAGACTCTATCCTGAATGCAAAAAATAAAAAGATCTGGTTGTCCCTGTCCTCAAGGAAGCTCAATGTCTAGTGGGGAAAAAACTGCAAACAAGTAATTACTATACAGTATTACACATGTTCTGGTGCAGGTGTATACTGAGGGATGTGAGCCTGTGAGAAGAACACGTCTAACTTTTCCTAGGGCTGCCGTAACAAAGTACCACAAACAGGGTGACTTAAATCAACAGAATTTTTTTTAAAATTTTTATTGGAGTATAGTTGATTTACAATGTTGTGTTAGCTTCTGCTGTACAGCAAAGTGAATCAGTTATACATATACATATATCCATTCTTTTCTGGATTCTTTTCCTATATAGGTCAGTACAGAGTATTGAGAAGAGTTCCCTGTGCTATACAGCAGGTCCTTATTAGTTATCTATTTTATATATAGTAGTGTGTATATGTCAATCCCAATCTCCCAATTTATCCCCCTTCACCCCCCCCCCCCCACTTTCCCCCAAATCAACAGACTTTTAATGTCTCACAGTTCTGGAAGCTAGAAGTCCAAAATCAAGGTGTCAACAGGGCCATGCTCTCCCTAAAGGCTCTAGGGAAGAAACTTGTCTTTACCCCTAGCTTACACCACTCCCAAAAATAAACTCAAAACAGATCAAAGACTTAACATAAGGCCCGAAACTATAAAACTCCTAGAAGAAATCGTAGGAAAAAGCTCCTTGACATTGATCTCAGCAGCAATTTCCTGGATATAACACCAAAAGCACAAGCAACAAAAGCAAAAATAAATGAGGCTACATCAAACTAAAAAGCTTCTGCACAGCAGAAAAAAAATAATCAAAAATAAATAAATAAAAAGGCAACCTACAGAACAGGAGAACGTATTTGCAAATCATATAGATGATAATATGATCAGGGGTTAATAGCCAAAATATATAAAGAACTCATACAACTTGGTAGCAAAAAAACGAACAATCCAATTAAGAAAGAAGACATATAAATGGCAAACAGGTACATGAAAAGGTGTTCCAACATCATTAATCATCAGGGAAATGAAAATCAAAAGCACGATGAGATATCACCTCAAACCTGTTAGAACAGCTATCATCAAAAAGACAGGAGATTAAAAGCGTTGATGACGTGTAGGAAAGGAACCCTTGTGAGCTGTTGGTGGGAATGTAAATCGGTACATCTACTATGGAAAACAGTATGGAGGTTCCTCAAAAAATTAAAAATAGATCTATCATATGATCCACTAACTTAGCAAAATATCCAAAGGAAATGAAAACAGGATCTCAAAAAGATATCTACACCTCCATGTTCATGGCAGCATTATTCACAATGGCCAAGATATGGAAACAACCATCAATGGATGAACAGATAAAGAAAATGTGAGATAAACACACACACACACAATGAATATTACTCAGACATGAGAAAGAAGGAAATTTTATGTTTGTGACAACTTGGATGAATCTTGAGGGCATTATGCTAAGTGAAATAAGTCAGAGAAAGACAAATACTGTATGATTTCACTTAAACATGGAACCCTAAAAAGCCACTAGAGTAGTGGTAACCAGGGGCTTCAGGGTGGGGGAAATGGGAAGATATTGGTCAAAGGGTACAAACTTCCAGTTGTAAGATTAACAATTTCTGGCGATCTAATGTACAGTATATAATAATGCTGTATTTCATACTTCAAGGTGCTAAGGGAGTAGATCTTAAATGTCCTCACCACAAAATAGAAATGGTAATTATGTGATGGGATGGAGGTGTTAGCTAATGCTGTGGTGGTAATCATTTTGTAATATATAAATGTATCAAATCAACACATTGTAGACCTTAAACATACACAATTTGTATGCCAAGTATAGCTCAATAAAGCTGGAAAATAAAAATAAAATAAAGCAAAGGCAACAAAGGCTTTTTGGTGCTCCATGCCCTTTGGTGACAGAGGTGCTCCCCTACGGGGCCTTAGGCTCAAGAGAGAGCAGCCTGGCACATGCCCAGCGGCAGCCAGCTCTGCTCCTGAGCTGCTCCTCTAAAGAGCCAGCGGTGGAGAAGAAGGGGAAACACTCAGGCTCCTGATGCTGGGACCCTACCAGTCATCCTGCCGTCAGAAGGAATAGGAGAAAGGCAAAAATCGTGTGTGTCCTTTCTATTGAAAGAAGCAAACAAAAACTCGGTGGGCCCACCCAATACCCTCTGTAAATAATTCCTTACAGACATCCTAGCTTCCACCTAAACCAGCCCCCCGCAGAGCCCTGCCCCGTGGGATCTCCTGCAGGCCCCCCTCCCAGGCCTGGTCCGCAGCATCCCCACCTCCCGCTCGGCGTGCGGTACGGGTTCACTACAGAGATCAAATGCAGCCCCGTCTCATCCCTCTCAGGCCATGTCACCTGTATTTTTTTTTTAGGCTATTTATAGATTGATTATTAATAAAAATTCCATCATTTTGTAATTCTCAGCGATGGCTCGTACCTAATTTCCATCATAAATTGTTTCACTGGAGCTTTGGAAAAAGAGCCACGTGAAGAATAGGTTATTTATTTATGAGAACAGTAGAAACTGTTCCTTCCTGCGGCTCCTAAAGGAGTCTTGATTGCTTGGCCAAGAGAAGGTGTATTTAAATGACACAGGTGGGGAGCGCTGGGGCACCCTTGACATTTTGTCTGCGATGGTGAGCCGGCTGCCTTCTCAGGCAGGCGCGGAAGGAGAATGATGCCGCTGCAGAAACCCAACCCAAGGGCAGGAAAACGAAAGAGAATCCCATTTAGAATTACAAGGTCACCAACATCAACAAATAACTCTCAGCTGCCTCCCACTCTTTTCAAAAACTAATCTAGTTTTCTTAAGCTTTGATGAAAAAGTTGTCTTCCCAGAGGCCCTGCATGACTGATAGATAAGCCTCATCCTCTCTACCAGCAGTGGAATAAAATTGGCTCTCCCCAGACAAAGGAGGGCCTGGCAGTTTGGACAGGCTCTGGCTTGTATGGCCTCCCCTTGGAGGGGCTGAGGGTGGTTGGCCCTCCTGGGAGCTGTGCCACGAGCCGGCACAGTCTTGCATCTGGAAAGTGCTCAGAGTAGTTGCGGCATTGACCTCCTTAAGTTCCCGTGTCTTCCTCTAAGATCACCAAAGACCATCCAATTCAAAGGCAAGCCTCAGGACTTCAAGCCTCACTACTCACAGTGTGGTCCTTGAACGTGCTACTTGCCTTGGGAGTTTGTCAGACATGCAGAATCTTAGGCCCTTCCCAGAGCTTGAGAGTCAGAATCTGCGCTCTAAAAGGAGGCCAGGTGATCTGCATGTGCTCAATGTGTGAGAAGCACTAGTACTTTAGAAAGCCTGCCCTTGACCTCTGAGTCACAGGTCAATAGCTTTCACATTCCTTTATTGACTCAGAAGATATCTATGAAGCACTGCATCCATTTGCTAGAGCTGCTGTAACCAAGACTGGGGGGCTTAAACAACAGAAATTTATTTCCTCACAGTCCTGGAGGCTGGAAGTCCAAGATCACATGTCAGCAGGTTTGGTTTCTCCTTGGCTGGTTACAGATGGCTGTCTTCTTGCTGTGAGCTTACATGGTCTTTCCTCTGTGCACGTGAGCCCCTGGTGTCTCTCTGTGTGTCCTAATTTCCTCCTCTCATAAGGACACCAGTCATAATGGATTAGGGCCCACCCTAACGGCCTCATTAAAGGCCCTATCTCCAAATACAGTTGCATTCTGAAGTACTGGAGGGTTAAAGATTCAACGTATGAATGCCTGTTCAACTTTTAACAAGCATTACCATGTCTAGGCACTGTGCTAAGCCTGGGGTTACAACCGTGAAGGAGACAGACTTGGTCCCTGTCCTCAAGCAGCTTATAATTCCTCACTGGTCACATCTCCACTCTCATCTTGGCTACTCTGACCGTAGGGTCCAACTGGCCTCTGGTCCACTGTTAGGTCCCACAGGTCTGAGAGGCCTACACTGTCAGCACTGACCACTCGCCCATCCCACCAGGAAGAACTGCTGGTTCCCTCACTCCTCGGCTGGAGAGAGTGGGTAAGCCCTGTATGGACACCAGCCAAGAGGAAGACCCCCAACCCCCAAAACCAAAAATTATCTGCAGATGCTAAAATGTGTGGGCAAAGTATGTGGAGAAACAGGATATTTACAGAATCTAATTCCTTTTTAGGTAATCCATCTTTGTTCTCTAGTTTCTTTGAAAATGTTTCTTGTCTTCGGAATCCTGAATCTTCAATATGATTTGCCTGAAAGTGGAATTATTCTTGTTTTATTTTTCTTCAGGCATCATTGTGCTTCTTGAAACTGAGGATTCATGTTTTACCAATAATAACTTTCAAAGTTATTAGCTCTTCTAATATTGCTTATCCTTTTATTCCATTTCCCCTGTGAGAACCCTTGGTAGACATAGTTTATATATTCTCATTCTATCATCCATGCTTCTTAACATCACTTATGTATTTTTCGATCTCTTTATCTCTCACTGTGCTGCATTCTTGGAAATCTCTTCGGATCTGTCTTCCTGTTGACTATTTCTCTATTCAACTATGTCTACTCTGCTGTTTAAACCATTCACTAATTTTTTTCCAATAATATTTTTCTAAAAGTTCTATGCCCCTTTCAAATCTGACAATTATTTCCTCATGTCATCTTGCTCTACAGCTTTAAATCCTTCTTTTACATATTTAATCACTTAAATATATTTATTTTATACTATCTTTCATATATTGCCATTCAATTATCCAAAGTTCTTAGGGGTCTAACTTGATTTGTGTTGTCTCCACTGTACAAATCTTTTATGTCCCAGGTTGGGAATACATCTCCCTTTCAGAACATTTTTGCATTCTTTCCTGCAGAGTCCTGGCTCTTTGTATCCCCAATCTGGGGACAGTTTTTATTTAAAAAAAAAAAAAATGTGGTTTGGCTATTGCCAAACCATATGGATAGTATAAACTCACTACCCAAAACTCAGATCAAGCACAGCACAGTGGTTATGAATTTGGGCGAAGAGAGGGAGGAGGGATCTCTTTTTTCCCACCCAAAGACAGTCGAGCTTCCTGTTCTCTTCTGTGCCAGCGCACAGATTTTCCTAGTCCACCCTCTCACTAGGGTATAGCCATTTGAGCATGTGGGTTGAAGGAAGAGTTTAGTTCAGTTCCAGCTCTGTCTTTTTCATCAGCTCATGGCCTCATGTCCTATCGCCATGTGGGCATTAAAATCCAAGGTCCTGGGCTACAGAGACTGACAGCCTTCTTTGTGCTCTCCCCTAACCCAGGAGCTTACCATTCTGATTTTTAGTTCCCTCTGTTTCTAGAACTATGGGATTTCCTCTTTCTCTCAAAGCTAACTAGTCATTCAAAAAGATCTTTGCTATTCTTTTTTTTTAATTTAAAAAAATTTTTGGCTGTGTTGGGTCTTCATTGCTGCACGTGGGCTTTCTCTAGTTGCGGTGAGCGGGGGCTACTCTTCATTGCGGTGCACAGGCTTCTCTTGTGGAGCACGGGCTCTAGGCACGCGGGCTTCAGTAGTTGTGGCACACAGGCTCAGTAGTTGTGGCTCACGGGCTCTAGAGCGCAGGCTCAGTAGTTGTGGTGCACGGGCTTAGCTGCTCCGCGGCATGTGGGATCTTCCCAGACCAGGGCTCGAACCCGTGTCCCCTGCACTGGCAGGCAGATTCTTAACCACTGTGTCACCAGGGAAGTCCAGATCCTTGCTATTCTTTGTCCAGAATTTCTGGGTATTTGAAGAAGGATTTGAGATTATCCAGTTCTACATATTTCCAGAACCAGCATGGTCAGTGAAACAGGCGTGTTCACTCCCTTCCTGGTCTTCCTCCAGTTCCATTCAGTTCCCAACTATAACAATCTGGCTTTTGCTCCCATCTCTCTAAAGCACTCCATTCTAATAACACAAAAAATGCACACACCAAAGTGAACGCTCAACCTCAAATGCCCCTATACCCTTCTTGTTTACTTAACTCTTAGTTATCCAGTAACTATCCAGTAACCTGGAAGGCACATTTCATCTTCTCTAAGAAGACTTTCCTTTGAACCACTGTAGTCCCAAAGATGCTGGTGCTTACTTCTATCTCTCTCACTACATTATAATGAAAGTATATTTTAGTGTCTCCCTCCGCATTTAAGATCCTTGAAGTCTGGGACCATGATTTACTCGTTGTATCCCCAGAACCTAGTATCTGACACATAGAAGGTGTTTAATATATTAGTTAACTGAATAAATGAACACAGACCAGTTCCATAATTATTGCCTTTAAAAGGTTTTTTAGCAGTCCCCCCAGACCTGGAAAACTTCCAGTTTCCTACAAAACATGTATGCAAGACAATCACCGGAGGAAGAAGAGGGAAGTATGTAAAGCTCAGAACACTATACCCCAGGGACAGACGGGACATTGTGCTCCCTCACCTCACCGGGGCAGCCTGAGATCTGAAAGATGTGAAATCCAATTAACTGAATGTTCATGTCTCTCCAATGACTTGCCATAAAATGTAGTACAAAGCTTCAGCCTGTCATTCAAGGTCATCCAAGATCTAACACCTAGGTGGCTTTTCCAGTGTTTTCTGCTCCATAAACCTTCACTTATTTCCCCCAAATCATTATGCATCTCATATTATCACCCCTTGATCCAAACCCCTTAGTCATGCTATGTACAAGAGCTCAAAAAGAGACAATGTTGTTGCAAGCACACTGTTTATCTTTGTTTTTCACTACTGGCTTACTTTATGCCTTTTAGATATATATGAAAGGAAACAGAATATATTTAATTGTGTTACTCTTGGCTGTAATAAAACCCTCTGCTCCTTTTGCTACCCTACGATAAATTTCATATTAGAGTCTGTGAGCGGCCCTCCCACACCGCACTCCTACAGCTCAGTTCCAAAGGAGAAAGAGCAGGGAGGGAAAAGAGGCTGATGTTTCAGGTCTACTGTGGCTCCAAATTGCAGAGTCATCTCTGTCTCTCTCCACCGCCCCTAAGGACAAGGGCATTGATTGGTGAGCTCCCTGATTTGCGGCACCCTGGAAGAACTCTGTTCTTAAGATGTCACTTTTCCCAGTGAAATCTGCTTTCCTGTTGAAAAGGATTCAGATGACCGGATTACTCCAGAATAGTATGTAATTATTTTTGTGGTCAACTGAGACAACATCGCATAGGAAATTAGAACAGATGTTGCCCAAAAAGGAATTCAGTTTGGCAGATGGAGAAACATGGTGGGGAGAGAACTTCCTCTGACTCCCTGGCTAAGAAACTGCACAAAGCTGGTCTGCACAAAGCTTAGACTGAGAGAACGTCCCTGCAGGAAGGAGCATTCGTGCTCCAATGGCCCCACCTTCTCCTGGAACAGATGAGGAGACTGAGGCCACAGAGAAAGTAGGGTCAGAAACCTCATCTACTTCTTTCATTCTAGGATTTATTTTTCTGGAAAATGCAGGAAGAACTGATAGCCCAAAGAATTGTTTTCTTTGGATTTTCCTATATGAAGAGTCATAATGAAGCATTTTCAAATATTTTTAGGTTAGTGAGAAGCCAGTGAACTCCATGCGTGGTTGGACAGAGTAGCTTCTGTCCTCAAGTGTGGCTTCTGCTCGCTACACAGCTATGTGAATGTGGAATGCTGAGTACTGAGCTCCGAGCACTGAGGACTGAGAACCAAGCACCAAGCACTGAGCTCTGAGCACAGAGGACTGAGAACCAAGCGCTGAGCTCTGGGCACTGAGTACCAAGTTCTGAGCTCTGAGCCCTGAGGACTGAGCAAGCCCCCCTAAGCGCTCAAGCTCATTAGCCTTCCTGTGAAAGGAAAGCAATCATTCAGTGCATCCTGCCAGCTCTAATGGAACATGCCCCAATGCTGGGAAAGCATATGGATTTCCTCATATTCAAAAAATATTCTGAATATCTTTTCTGCTCTCTATCACCAAATGGCAACAGTATACTAAATTTATTTCAGGCCCCTGGCGCATTCCAAAAAGAGTTCTGTTTCTCAAGGTCTCCCCCACTTTGCCCTCTCAAAGGAGAGAGCAGGCATGGGTGACAGCCTTCTGCAAGAACTTGCTTCCCTCTCCTCCTGCGTCTCTTTCTCCTCCTACTGCTTCTCCTCCTCCATGAGGTCTTCCCTTCTGGTCCCGATACCATTACTCCTTCCTTCCTCTGGTTTCCCAAAGCACTTCCTAAAACCTCTATCATAACACAGCAGTTGTGTGTTCAAGAATTGGTGTCTTTGGGCTTCCCTGGTGGCGCAGTGGTTGAGAGTCTGCCTGCCAATGCAGGGGACACGGGTTCGAGCCCTGGTCTGGGAAGATCCCACATGCCGCGGAGCAACTGGGCCCGTGAGCCACAACTACTGAGCCTGCGCGTCTGGAGCCTGTGCTCTGCAACAAGAGAGGCCGCGATAGTGAGAGGCCAGCGCACTGCGATGAAGAGTGGCCCCCGCTTGCCGCAACTAGAGAAAGCCCTCGCACAGAAACGAAGACCCAACACAGCCAAAAATAAATTAAAAAAAAAAAAAAAAAGACCTAAAGAAGAAATACATGGCGAATATCTTAAAAAAAAAAAGAAAAAAAGAATTGGTGTCTTTGTCCACTCCCCAACCAGACTCTGAAATCCAGGCGGGAGGGACTGAGTCACTGACTGTTATATCCCACAGAGCCCAGCACATCACCGGGTGCCTTCAAGATGCTCAATAATAAAAAAGGCGTAGGTGAGCACCTGAGTCATCGTCTTTCTCCTCCCCCTCCTCTTTCTCCTCATCCCCACACCTTCCTCCCTAGACTCTGAAAGCAGGAGTTTAAGGGCTGTAAAGAGCACAGCACTCCTGCAGGCAACCTGAGCCTGCGTTTCAAGTACTCATTTCCTTTCCAACCTTGGCTGTGACCCTGACCCACTGGAGATTTTTCAAATGATTTGCACAGATAGTTAACGATACTGTATTGTATACTTGAAATTTGCTAAGAGAGTAAATCTTAATTGTTCTCACAAAAATAAAGGTAAATATGTGAGGCGACGGATGTGTTAATTAACACTTGATTATGGCGAACATTACAGTGTATATCAACACATCACATTGCACACCTTAAATACATACAATTTTTATTTGTCAATTTTTCCTCAAATAAAACTGCGGAAAAAAGAGAAATTATTTGTACAGTTGATGAGAAAAATAATCATCCTCATGCTCTATTCTGTTCTGAATGTTTCTGGACTTACAGATAGAGGTTTGGACCCTTCATAAAGCTCTTTGAAATTCAAATCTAGGGCCTCTGGAAGGTTCTTAGAAAGCAGACTCTGGGGTGAGCAGTCTCTCAGAGCAGAGGGGAGCAACTGTTTTGCATAAAGGCCAATTTAGGGAAAATAAACATATTTAAGGGCTGCATTTTTCTCCCTTGGTGGGAAGTGCATAGTTGTACAACTTAGATTTATCTCCTTTATTAATTAGAAGAATGTCTAGGAAGTAATTGCCACTGTTTTTCTGCCACAGCCACCTACAAATGGTAATAACTGGTCTGATTTTAGGAATGACAACATAGACTAAGCTTTCTAACTTTCCTGCCATCTCTTCCTGACTGCCAGCCCCTGGCTGTAGGCTGCTCAGCCCTGCTGCAGACAGACTTCTAAATCCCAGCAAGCTGCAGTCTGCATGGAAAATGGTTCTTCCTCATGCTGTCTGTTCCAGCTGTTACTTACTCTTTAGATACTAGTAGTTAGGGACTCCAGAATTCTGCTAAGAGCAAAATCCTACAGTCATTTGGCAGGTTTTAAAGAGCACAATGAATCAGAAACCTTTTGTTAGAGGCGATGTTCAAAGAGAGGCTGGTACACCCATTTCACCTGACATTCTAATCCTTTATCACCAAATTATCCCAGAGCTCAAGGCCCCAGGGTTCACATCCTGCCAAGGCCATGCCTCCTGTATAAGTATGCTCCACTGAGAGAAGGTGGGGGGGGGGGGGGAGGAGAAGGAAAGGAAGAGGGGGAAGGGGGAGGGAAGGAGGAAAGGGGGATGGAGAAGGGAGAGGGGAGATGGAAAGGGGGAGGAGGGAAGAGGCCACATTTGTGGTGCTTAACTTGACTGTTAGTTCTGGTGATAATCAAGGCATAAACATTCAAAACAACCAACTCAGTGTTCATCTCTACCTCATGTGCATACACACTCACAAGCCTAGTGTCTTAAGTGGAAGAGAGTTACAACAAGGGAACTTTCAAAAGGTCTCTGCTCTTATTTGCATTTCTGGAGCTTTTCTTTCTACATAGGTATTGTTGAGAAGCAAATCATCTGTCAGGTGAGCCCTTTAAGTTAGGCAATGGTTACCTGATGCACACATTACACAAGGACAGACCCTGTGCTGCTGTCTGAGCTCTGGAACTGAGAAAGGCTTGGTGCTGAAGAGGTGATGCAGAGGAAAAAGAAGGAAGGAGTCTGTACCCATTCGAGAGGGACAGCATCTGATCAAAGCCTCATCCGGCTGTTGAGTTGGGACTGTGGGATGCTGAGTGCTTCTCACTTAGTGCCCGGTGTTCCTCTCTGAGTACTACTGGGCAGCGTTAAGTACTGGGTTCATCCTGTACCGCTGCCCTCACCTAATGGTCATACTCATTGCCTGATAGGATGTGCATCGAATACAACCATACAATCTGACATTCTCCTGCTCTCTCCCTGCTGTTTCTCTTAGATCAGGGTTGTCGGAAGGCTTCTGCTTCTGCGTCTGCTCCTGCCTCTGGCTCTGCCCCCAGAGACTTCCTGTGAGCAGCAGGAAACCTAGAAGACAGCAGAACCGAACTGGCCCCTCCCCAGGGATCAAAGCTAACTGGTGTCTCCTGCTCCCCAGAGAAACCTGCCTGTCAGGCCCTGGAAGTGAGTTTAAAGACCAAAGGAGACTCGCTCTGTGAGGGCTTTGCCCTTGGTTCTTAGGCCTCCTGTCCTGTGCTTGTGGTAAGGACTCAGTAAATATTTCAGCTCAAGGTGCTGAGACAGGAGCAGACCCCAAGCTCCATATGTGGTCAGAACCAGAAGATCCTTGAAAGAGAAAATAAATCAGGTTGTTCCTATAGCTCGCCCTTGATTAGCCGCAAATGTGACAGATTATTCCATGAGTCAGACTCAGGCAAGGGTGAGAGCACTTGAGTTTGGATCTGAAGTGTCCTCATAAACAAGGGGAGATGGGCATTGTCTGCCCACTCTGAAGTGTCCCCTGAACTGTGAGCTGTCATTGAATCAGTCACAGATGATTTGAGTTACACTTAGCAAAAGGCTGCAAGAAAATCATGAGTCAAGAGTTCAGCAAAGAAATTACAAAAAGACTAAGGCTGTCAGTAAAATCATATCCTGAGATTCAAGGTGATAAAGGGAAAGGGGAGGAATCTGCAGATGTGTTGTTGACTAGCACAGTTACGTGAGCGGGAATATCCCCTCTGCACCGGGAGGTCTAATGGAACCATGGGGACCATGAAGGAGGTCCCCCACCTTCACCCCAGGGGGTAGCTACTCTCATGAAGGTGGGAACTGTCTGCCCTGTGTATTTGCATCTCCACCTGCAGCCGGCCCAGTGCCCACACGCAGTGCCCTCCATCCACGGCACTGAATTGAGACCCACACTGGGTGGCTCCAAGGGACATGCAACCTTGTACCTCAGTCCAAGCAGCCGATACCTTTTTACTTTAATCCACTGTGTCCTTAGCATTGTGCTTTGGTGCCCTAAAGAAAGAATAATTATGAGATTTGAGCCCAGCTTCTAGTTTAATTGAGAAGACAAGGTCAGTCGGTGAGATGTCAGAGAATGATATTCAGCAATGTTTAATTAATTGCTAAATTGTGCGGCACAGAGTTGACTGGCGAAGGAATCAGGAGATGGAGGTGAGAACTGAGAAATCCTGCTGGCTCCACCCTTAGAGCTTTCACCTGTGCGGTTCCCTCCGCCTGGACCACTCTTCCACCTCTTCACCTAGTTAACTCCTATTCCTCCTCAGAGGTAGCTTTTTTTTTTTTTTTTGGCCCACCAGGGATGGAACCCATGCCCCCTGCAGTGGAAGCACAGAGTCTTAACCACTGGACTGCCAGGGAAGTCCCAGGGGTGGCCTTAAATGTCCACCTCCTCAAAGGAACCTTCTCTGATCCTCCACAGAGTTTTTGGCATGATTTTTGGTACTGACTTACTTCATGTTTTGTTTACTGTCTCTCTCCTCCTGCTGTACTGTAAACTCCCTGAAAGCAGGATATGTCTGTTTTGTTCATGGCTGAAATTAAGACCCTGAGCACAGCGTAGTAGATACTCAAATGAGATCTATTTCTTTTTCGTTGTTGTTAATTTCTTTTTTTTTATTAATTTTTATTGGAGTATAGTTGCTTTACAATGTTGTGTTAGTAATGAGATCTGTTTCTGAGTGAAGGCAACCGCGCTTGAGCTGGGCTCTGAAGAAAGTGTAGTAGGATTTGAACAGCAGAGGCAAGAAAAGGCAGGATCCCCCAGAGGAGATTTCCACATGGGTAGAGACCTCAGTGTTGGCATAAACGGGACACATGTGAGTGGTGAGACCCGCCTGGCAGAGTAGAAGGGAGAATGGGGACCAGATCTGGAAGGACCTTAGAAATGGGCCAACATGTGCCTATTGATGGAGAAGAAGAAATAGAGAGCCACTGAAGGCTTTTAATAAAAAGAATCTCCTAGGGAAAGTGATATTGAAAGATTAATTTTGCATCTTGCTTGAAGGAGAAAGTATCTGGAAGCAGAGAAGCCGGGTGTTGGGGGCCTGGCCTGAGACAGGGAAGAAGCCTTGCACTTTGTAAAGGCCTCTGCTTCAGGCACTCTGCTCAGGCAGGAAGTAGGCTGCATCACCAAGGAAAATGAGCAGAACTTGAGACTTGGAAATAACAGATGAAGGGGCAGGAAGAATGAAGAAGGGCTCCCAAGTCTAGAGGCTGAGTAAATAGGGACGGAGAAAAGAATAACTAAGCAGGAGGAGCCGGACGGAACTGGGGAGAAGGTAAAGAGTTCAGTGTTGACACACTAGCGACAAAGGTCACGGGGTATGTATCAGTTATCTATTGCTATGTAACAAATTACACCAAAACTCAGTGGCTTCAACAACATGCATTCATTATCTCGCAATTTCTGTGGGTCAGGAATGCGGCACAGCTGAGTTCTTCTCCGGGGAGAGGGTTGGGGGGTCTTTCACAAAGCTGTGCTAGAGTCGGCTGACTCGGGTGTTCATCTGAAGGCTCGGGGTCGGGGGGCACTCCCAAGCTCACTCGTGTGGCCGCATCAGGATTCAGTTCCTCAGGGCTGTTGTGTTGAAGCCCCAGGTCCTTGCTGGCTGTTGGCCAGAGGCCACTCTCAGTCCCTCACCACGTGGGCCTCTCCAACATGGCATCTTCACCAAAGTGTATAAGGCAAGAAGGCAAGAGGGAGAGTCTGCTAATAAGGTGGAGGTCACACTGTTTTGTAACCTAGTCACGGGAGTGACGCCCCTTAACGCTGCTATATTATATCTGTTAGAAGCAAGTTACTCAAGGGGAGTACAATCATACAAGGTTGTGAGTACCAGGAGGCATGGATCTTAGAGGAATGTGGAATTGAAGTTTGGAAGCAAGGGGGGCATCATCTAAATGTAGAGGAGGGTTAAGATGATCAAAGGAAAGAGTATTTCATATATATGTGTGTTTGTGTGTGTAGTGTATGTGTGTGTATATATATATATATACTATATGTGTGTGTATATATATATATATATGGGGTGTGTGTGTGTGTATGTATATAGAGACATATATATAGTGTATATATATATATATATATATATATATATATATATATATTTTGCCTGGAGGATCATTCACATTTAGAAAGGAGAACAGAGGGACTTCCCTGGTGGTCCGGTGGTTAAGACTCTGCGCTTCCACTGCAGGGAGTGCGAGTTCAACCCCTCGTCGGGGAACTAAGATTCCACAGTGGCAAAAAAAAAAAAGTGAATAAAATTCTACAAATACTAAAAAAAATAATAAAACAAAAGCATTTTTAAAAAGATGAGAACAGGAATGAAGAAAAAGACCACGCACTTTGTAGAAGGTGGAGGTGCTCACAACAGGGAAGACCAGATCAACAGGCTTATTAGAAGGATGAACTAAGGTATCTACCATGATTATTTTTGTAATCTGGTCAGTTAATAAACAGTGACTGCTTTCAAATTGAAAATAAATAAATTAATTAAATAAAATTTTAAAAAAGATGAGAACAGAGAGGTAGAGAAACCTACAAAATGGAAGAAAGGAAAATTGAGAGGATAATTTCACCAAATCCAAGATTATCACTTTCTTCAAAACCTAGGAGGAAAGTCATCTCCTCCAGGAAGCCCTCTTAGACTGATTTGGTTCTACCTGATCCTCCACTAGATACTGGCTCATCACAGAGTCTCTAAGAAGCTTACAAGTTAGGGAGTTAAGACAAATTCATAAAGAAGTTTTTATAAGATAAAAAGCAAAGTAGTGGGAGAGTGGTACACACAAGAGAAGAGAGTCACAGAGTAGCATAGTGGGAGAACCTGCTTCTGCTGGGGAAATAAACTTGTGTATGTATCAGGCCAGTCTGTGGTTTTTGTTTTTGTTTTTTTAATTCTTATTAATGTGCACCTTTAGGGCCTGGGTCGCAGGACATTTTGTGTGCCTCTGGGTTGTCTTTCCAGTTGGGTCATGTAGCTTAATGAAGGGAGAGCCCACATTTTCGAGACCTTTTCTGCACTCTTTGGGGCCCAGACAATGTCCTGCATTGGTCAGTTCTCTGGAACTGCCTGGTGAAGACAAAATTTCCTCTCGTGCCGTCTAACTAGCAGAAACACAGGACACAGCAGACTGCCTGAGAATAACTGAAGCATTTGAAATACACTTTCAGCATTTTCGAGTCGTTGGGTTCTTAGCAGACAAAGGCCTTTATTGGAAGAAATGATTTATTTCCCCTAGCAGGCTAAGTGACGCTTTTGGTTAATCATTTCTTTACTTGGTTTTTAGATTGTATTTCACAAAATCACCTCAGGGGCAAATCTCTCCAAATGAAACCGTTAATAAGACTAGATAAAACCGTGGCAGGCGGAGCAACTAGGCCCGTGAGCCACAACTACTGAGCCTGCGCGTCTGGAGCCTGTGCTCCACAACAAGAGAGGCCGCGATAGTGAGAGGCCCGCGCATCGTGATGAAGAGTGGCCCCCGCTTGCCGCAACTAGAGAAAGCCCTCGCACAGAAACAAAGAACCAGCACAGCCAAAAATAAATAATAAATAAATAATAAAAAAATAAAAATTAAACAAAACAAAACAAAACAAAACCGTGGCAGGTTTTCAAACCACCCCTGAAGGTCAACCACATCACAAGCCCAAGCTCTAACTCCATTTGTAAATCTCCTGCAACAGTTCTAGGGGGTACACACTACCCACCTGTTCTTCCTGCCTTTCTCTGGCTGGGCCCCCAGGTGCTACTTTGAAGAGAACAGTTCCTGGAAATAAACATAAGAAGGAAAAAACCTGGACAAAAGGAAAATAGGATTCCAGGGTCAAATTTCCTCTGAGAAAAGGGTTCCTGCTGACCCAGGGCAGAACTGAGACAAGCGTCACTCAAGGTTCCACGGCAGAGGAAGGAGGGAGTGAGCAATTTGCTCTCAGCCCCAGGCAAGGCTGAGCAGACAGCAGTGTGACTGTCCCCAGCGAAGGCAGCCTCTGAGCTGACCACTCTAATGACCTGCTCCCTCCTGGTGGCCTGGAGGGATGCTAATAAGAATTGGCAAGTTGCCAGCATCCTATTTATCAACTCATTGGTAATTCCTCTGGGCTGCCAGTGCATCGATTTGACTCCAAACAGAGCACAAAAATCAGCACTGAGATTTCTTTACCCTTTCTAACATTTCATGAGGGAGGAGCAGAAATTCACTCTGGACAGTCTGGGGACTGACTCTGGCGACCAGGGGTTAGTCTTCTCTTTTCTCCTAATACACAGGGGCCTGGTCCACTCCAATCTGCCTCCCAGAGGTGAGCCGCTGCACTGGCTGGCTCTGCCCCCTGCTCATCTCGGGCCTCGAGTCTCAAAGTGTGGTCCCTGGACCAGCACATCAGAATGACCTGAAGCTTATTAAAAATGCAAATTCTCAGGTCCCGCCCCACACCTGTAGAATCAGGTCCTGCATTTTAACAAGACTCCCCAGATGATTCATATGCACCTTAAAAAGCACTGCCTTAAACCAGTAATTTCATTCATGAGAATTTATTCTGAGGAAATCATGAGATGCACGCATACTTGTGTTCACTGCAGCATTGCTTACTTATAAAGACAAAAACTGGAAACCCACCAAATGTATCGAAGCAATATTTATTGAGAGCCTACTATGTGACACTGAGGAAACAGGAGTGACAAAACGAAGTCCTAAAAATACGGTTTGTTTTTTTTTTCAGATGAAACAATACATAGCCATTTAAAAAGTACCCTTTTAGAAAAACACCCTACTATTAGAGCCCTATTTCCTGCCTTCCAGCTTGGCTCAATTATTGTCATTCTCTCCAGACAAACAGCTCATGAAGGCTGCTAGGCTGGGGACATTTCCCTTTACTAAACAAATAAGCAAACACAGAAGGGTCTCAGCTGCTGGGGCATGTTGGAATTGCATGTGAAATGAATCAAGAGCCACTTCCAGGGCTTATGATGTAGGAACATGACTGTTTGCTTTCACTTTTCCCCCGATTTTCCCATCCCCCAGGACATGATCCACTCAATCTCAGCTGCACGTGGCCCCTCTACCTTATAGCCACAATGCTCAGCAGATTTATGTCACCATATCCATTTTTTTTTTCTAGGAAGACAACTCAGATAAGCATGTTCAGTTTAAGCAAACATAACTTGATTCAACTACAGCCACGAGAAGGGTAATAAACCCTGAAGAGGGGATCTTCCAGAGAATATAGCAATATTATCTTGCCAGCCCAGGGCTGTGGTTTACGGCTACTCTCAATAGCTGCCCGTAAATCTCTGCTTTGCTTAGTATTATCCAAACACAGCAAAGTCTCTCAAGCAACGCTTCTTATAATAAGGTAAATTGTCAGTGGCTGCCTTTAAAACAAACAAACAAACAACTCCTGACAGTACAGTCCCCAGCCAGAGGAAAGGCCCCTTGTCTGTACCATAGCCACAGCCCAGGTAGTTCTACCTGCAGGGCTCACACCTGGAGGGGCCCCTGGAGTTGGGGCCACGCCTCACTCCTCAGGGAACATGGCTGCTGAAAATATTAGCCCAGCTGAATTTCATCTTGTTGGTTTCTTATCTAATTCCCTTCCTTGATCACTCAAACCTGTTTGGCCTGCTAGAGTACTTCCCATCTCTTTATTCTTTCTTCATTACCCCCATCCTTATTGATTAATCTTGCTCATTGATTAATTCAACAACAAAGCCCCTTACTGTGTTGGGTGTCCACAACCTCAAATGAGCCAAGGAGCTCACTTCCCATGTGCAGAGAAAGAGACGTGAATAGAGCCAGACTTCCTAGGTGTCCACGATGCCACCAGTATTGGGAAGCCACATTTATTCTGTAATATTTAAATTAAAATGGCCTTTCCCAGCTGGGCCCCCTCCCATTCTCAAAGCTCTGTTTTGTCTACTACTCTCCCTTGGTGCTGAGTTTCTGCACCTGCTGAATTCTCTCCCTTCATGCTCCACCTGGTCCTGCTCCTCCTGTGTGAGCTGGCCCTAGTCTGTCTGCATCCTGTGACCCGCTCTGGATGCCACCCTGCCTATGTCACTCCCCAGAGGACCTCCACCTGGCTCCCCCTCTCTCTCTGGCAGAAAAGCTTAATTTTTTTCCCACTTGATCATGAAGAGTTCTTTCCCAGCCTGTCTGTCTCTCCAGATCTTCCATTATAAATCTGAAAGCTCATCCGGTTGACTAATAACCAAGAGCCATCCAGTGGAGGACATCCAGTGGCTAGACGTCCAGAAAAAAGCCCAGAGGAGAAAGTTAACGTTTCAGTTAAGAGAAGAAAGGAGAAAAAAATTCATTTATATATATGATCATCTCACTAAATTCAGTAATAGCATTTGACAAAATCTAACACCCTTTCATGATAAAAATACTCATCAAATTAGGAATAGGAGGGAACTTCCTCAACCTGATAAAGAGCATCTACCAAAAACCCACAGCTAACATCATACTTAATGGTGAAAGACTGGATAATTTCCACCTAAGATCAAGAACAAGACAAAGATATCCATTTTTGTCTCTCACCATTTTTATTCAACACTGTACGAATGATTCTACCCAGGGCAATTAGGTAAGAAAGAGAAATAAAAGGATTCAGGCCAGAAAGAAAGCATCAAACCATTTAATTAGTGGTTGCTTAGGGTTGGGGAATGGAGTAGGAGGGTGATAGCTAAAGGTTTCTTTTTGAAGTAAAGGTTGCATATATTTGTGAGTATACTAAAAACCATTGGTTTGTATAGCTATTTTTAAAAAGTGGCCAGTGAAATAACAGAACTAGAAGAAAGGATAAAGGTGGAAAATTCAAAGAGAGGGTAATTAACAACATTAACTCACCAGAGTTAAAGTTAAGGAAAAAAAAGTTCACTGGATTTAGTGATTATCAAGACAACTGAAGACCTGGTCTCAGAGAAAAACTGTCCTTCCATTTTGCCAAAGCCAGCTGCGCACCCTATGCTCTCAATCACTTTCCTTTCTCTTTTTCCTCGATCTTCTTCCAGAAATATTTCCTCCATCTCTTACATCTTTTTTAAAAAAATAAATTTATTTATTTATTTATTTTTTGGCTGCCTTGGGTCTTCGTTGCTGTGCGCAGGCTTTCTCTAGTTGCGGTGCGTGGGCTTCTCATCGTGGTGGCTTCTCTTGTTGCGGAGCACGGGCTCTAGGCACACAGACTTCAGTAATTGTGGCTCACGGGCTCTAGAGCACAGGCTCAGTAGTTGTGTTGCATGGGCTTAGTTGCTCCACAGCATGTGGGATCTTCCCAGACGTGGGATCTTCCCAGACCAGGGCTCGAACCCGTGCCCCCTGCATTGGCAGGTGGATTCTTAACCACTGCACCACCAGGGAAGCCCCTATCTCTTACATTTTTAATCACACCATTCATACCTTTAATTCTTTCAACCAACAAATATTATAGCATCTCCATGTGCTGGGAACTCCTCTGGGCATCAGCAGACCTCTGCCTGCACCTCGTTGATAAGGACTATGTCATGTGGTCATTCCTAGCTGCAAGCAAGGCTGGGAAATCAAATTTTTTTCATTTTCTAGCTTCCTTGGTAGAAGAAAGACAGAAGAGAAAATAGCTCGAATTAGAATTGAATGAATCAACCTATTTCTTCCATACATTTACAAAGAAAATTTTGAATCAAATTTGAACACAGGCCTGACAGCAAGAATTGTTTTCACGGCTACTGGAGAACCCAGATACCCTCCAGTGGTTCTCTACCATTTGCTTAATTGCTCAGGTGAAAAACTTTGGAGTCACATTTGATTTCTGTCTTTTAATCATACCCTGCATCCAATTCATGAGCTGGTCCTGTGAAGCAAGATCTTCAAAATGTATCTCTTCATCTCCACTGCTACCACCCTAGTCCAAGCATCCCTCACCTCTCATCTGAACTATTACAATTGCTTCTTAAATGGGCTCCCCACTGTCACTCCTGCCTCCCACTGTCTAGTCTTCACAGCACAGCCTGACTGATCCTCTCAAAACACAGATCTGATTATGCCACTCCCTTGTTGGACAGGCTCAAACAGCTTCTCATATTCCACTTAAAATTAAATCTAGTGAACAAAGGATAATCTTTCCAATAAATGGTGCTGGGTCAAATGGCTATCCATATGTATAAAATTGCAGCCTGATCCCTACCTCACTCCATACAAGGAAAAGAAGTCTAGACAGACTGTATACCTAAACACGAAAGATAAAATAATAAAGTTGTAAGACAAAAACATAGGAGAAGATCTTCCTTAGCTTTGAATAGGAAAAGATTTCTTAAAAAGAACACTAAAATCACTAACAATAAAAGAGCTACATTAAAATTAAGAACTTTCCCCCCAGAAGACACCAATAAGAGGATGAAAAGGCAAACCACAGAGGGAAGATATTTACAATATAAATATCCAATCAAGGACCTGTGTCCAGAATATACAAAGAACTCCACAAACTTTTTTTTTTAAGACAGTTAACAGAAAAAAAAATGGGCAAAAGATTTGAACAGGTATCTCACAGAAGAAGATACCCGAATGGCTCACAAACATATGAAAATGTAACTTCATGAGTTATTAGGAAAAAGCAAAATAAAATTACAGTGGCATACCATTACAGACACACCAGAATGGCTAAAACAGAAAAGACAAACCATCTCAGTTGTTGGCAAGAGTATGAAGCAACTGGAACTCTCATAAAAGGCTAGTGGGAATGAAACGTGATACAAGCACTTTGAAAAACTGACAATATTTACTGAAGCCAAATATATATATATATATCTCCCTTAAGCCAGTAATTCCACTCTTAGATTTATACCCAACAGAAACACATACAGATATACTGAAAGACTCATACATGAATAATTATAGCAGCTGAATCTATTATAGCCAAAGCTGGAAACAACCCACATAAATAAACTGTGGAACATTCATACAATGGAATACAGTAAGTCCCCTACATACGAGCAAGTTCTGTTCCAAGACCGCATTCGTAAGTCCAGTTAGTTCGCAAGTCCAACAAAGTTAGCCTAGGTACCAAACTAACACAATCAGCTATATAGTACTGTACTGTAATAGGTTTTATAATACTTTTCACACAAATAATACATAAAAAACAAACACAAAAAATAGAGAAAA